>NC_143560.1:126413030-126716060 GCF_054136105.1 Typopeltis vanoorti
TCAGCATCCATCCGCCTGGAGGAACACAAGTCGTACATCGTTAAACACAACTATGGCCATTCAGGCTTGGCTGACCATGTTTTGGACACCACCCACAGAGTATCATGGAAGAAAACCAGCATGCTCCACCACAGCAAATTCAAGAAAGAGAGACTTTTCTTAGAAGCAGCAGCAGCTCTCAGAAACCAACCAAATCTTAACAAATACGGTTGCATTAAGCTTCCGAAGATTTGGGAAACACTCATCACCAGAGGTCCCACCTTACATTCCAGGCCACCTACTACCGCCCTTAGAGGGTGCTCCACCTAGATAGGACTTTGGTGTCACCTACATGGTTGGGCTTAGTATTGTAAGTTTTTGTGTGCATGTTACATTAATTGTTTTTGTAATCAACGTAGATGTCCTAGTGACTAGGACAAAATATAGGAAGTATTAAATTCTATTTTATTTCTTTTTGAGTGTTGTAAAAAATCCATTAAACCTCCAACATAATGTCCTCACAGCACTTAAGCCTCTACACAAGAACAAGGTTTTCAAAGTAATTACTCCATACTTCAAGGATATCTTTTTCTCCCGTTTTCATGTCACCTTTATCATCTCTAACTCCTTTTACAGCACTCTTTCCTCCATTCTTAAGCTTCTTCAACAACCTCCAGAATATTTTGCCACCTTCTTGATATTTATTTTCTATATTCTTGCCAAAGTCCTCCCATGACTTTTGTTTAGCTAATTTTACACAGTGTTTAGCATTCTTGCATTTGTCTTTGTATTCTCTAAGAGCACAATCTGACTTATTTGACAGGAACTTTTGATATGCTTTCTTCTTTTCCTTCACTGCCTCTTTAACTTCCTGTGTCCACCAGGGAGTTCTGGTTTTTTTAATCCTTGCAGACAACCTCACCACATGCCTCTCTGGCAGAATCAATCAATGTTTTCTTAAGAGTTTGCCACTGAATCTCTAAGGTTTGATTCCTGTTCTCAAACTCTTTCATTTTTTCTTCAATAATCTTTGTGTATTTTAGTCTAAAGTTCACATCTGAGAGCTGCTCAACTTTTATTCACTTTAATACTTTCTTACATGTTATTCTTTTCAATATGAAATTCAATGTTATCCTACTCAAGACTAAATAGTGATCACTTCCAACTTCAAATCTTCTGTACACTCTGGTGTCCTGCACCAGGGAGAAAACATCACTATCAACAATAACATAGCCAATGAGACTTTTCTTATTCCTTGCTTCTTCTCTCAATGTGAATTTGTGCACATTTTTATGTTGGAACATGGTGTTAGTAATACCATGTTCCAAAATAACCAATCTATGTCCTGTGCAGAAATCCAACAGATATTTGCTATTATTATTAGCTTTGCTCTTTTCTCCAAATTTTCCCAAAATATTTTTGTATGTCTCACAATCATTTCCTACTCTGCTATTTAGATCCCCCAACAAGGACCAACTTTTCCTTTTTCATTGTGTCAGTTGCTTTTTCTAAAGCCTCAAAAAATTCCTCCATTTCTACCTTAATAGAACCTTCTGTGGGACCATAGGCACAAATAAGTCTCATTGTCCAATTCCCCATTCTCATATTTGCCCACATTACTCTACTTGAGACTGACTGCCATTCAAGAAGATTAGCCTCGTATTTAGTGTTGAATACTATGGCTACTCCTTCTTTTCCTTGATTGTCACTGCCTGAATATAACATTTTGTATTTATTGCTGAGAAAGATCTCACCAGTTTTTGTCTTTTTTGTTTCAGTCACCCCTATTATGTCGAGCTGGTACTTATCTAATTCCTCAGCTAGCTCCATTTCTTTGCCATTCAGGCTTCTTATGTTGATAGGCTTCTTTCTCCATTCAGGCTTCTTATATACAAACCCCCAACTCAACTCTGGTGATGTTGAGTTGGGGTTTGTTTTCAGATTTGTTCCAGTAGCTGACTTTTCGCTGTTCGCCCTGGTTCCCTGGAAAAAACAACGGGGGCCTTGTTTAACCAGGCGACGCCCCAGTAGGAATGAAATTTTGTCATGTTGTGCCATCATTTTTTATTTTGGTTTAACCAATAAGAATACAATTTGGTCGGCTAAATTCCAAATTGCCAGCCCATCCTCATTCGTTCAGAATCCAAGTAGATACCCAACAGGGTGCACCACGAGAAGGTGAGGATTGGACATTAGGTTAGAAGCCCTGGTTGGTTCTCTGCATTCCTTTAAAGGTTATGTGGAGGTCTCCTCTCAGTTATACAGCTTTGACCCTTAAGCACCTCATCTAATAAAACATTAATAAAAAATCTAACATTTCAATGTTAGATTTTTTATTAATGTTTTAAAGTATAAAGTTTTTAATGGATGAGGGAGAGTTGCCTGTAAGGGAGGAAAGCGGTTTGGATAAATGTTTGGCCAGTTTGCAGGAAGTGCTGTCTATGTTATTTATTATTCGATGACAATGGAGGTTTCTGAATTTTAAGAACATATATCCAAATCTTGGCCCAAAGAAATTATCAAAAAGGTTAAACCTTATCATGCCAAACCATTCAGCCCCTGCAACCCTCCTATACCCAACACACAGGATCACAGCAAAATCATTCCCATCCTATTTGTTAAAGGTACATCAGAAAACTAGTCAAAGTTCTCTGGAAATATAATCTCCATGACACTTTCAAACCTTTCATTCAGCTAGCTAGCTACCTACCTTCATCTTTTCTCCTAAAAATCAGCTGCATCTTGAACATTCCAGCGTGTATAAAGTTCCTTGAACCTGCAGTTTAGCCTACTTTGGCCAGACCAGTAGATCAGTTAACATCTGCCTCAAAGAACACAATAATTACATATCTGATTGTCTTATTTCAAATCAGGATTAGCAGACCATGCTCTGGATACTCCGTCACATACCATTAAATGGAAGGCACCGCAGTTTTACACAGAAGTTGTTATAAGTCAAAAAGACTATTTATGAAGCACTTCCCCAATCTCCACAATATGGCTGTAATAATTTGCCAAAGATCTCAGAGGTAGTAATTATGAGACCAGATAGTTTGAGTACTCCAAATTAACTTTATGGTTAACTGGTCTGTGGAGAGATCACTTTGTTAGAGCAGTAGTTCTGTTTTCAGTTACCATTTGAACTATTTTCCGTAATTACTTAACTGAGTGCTGTGTATATGTCATAGTTATAATTGTGCTTCGACGATGCTTGAAAACCAGTGAAATATCAGGAAGTTTTGGAACAAATGGCAGTGAGTAAATAAGAGATGAAAGCAGAGTTGGTAAAGATAAAACAAGAGACTAAGCATATGAGGAATGAAATGGGGAGAACTACAGATGTGCATAGAAATAAGAGGAAGAATAAGATGAAAGATGCCTTTTGTATCAAGCCTTGTATTGGGATTCAATGATCAGAAGTGTATTGAGTGAAACGTGAACAAATGTGAACTTCCTCCTGGAAAACAAACCTTGTTTTCCAGGAGGAAGAATCCAGTGTGATTGAAGAACTGGATAACAGGAATGAAAGAGAAAAGAGTTTGGTAGTGGTACTTGGCACAAATAATTTGGTTGATAACAAAGACAATGCAAGGATGGATGTTGAGTGAAGAGTGAAAGATAACAGCGTGGTATGTAAGGTAGCCAAGCATGTTACCCAGGTATAATAATGATGAGGTGAGAAGGCGAGCGAAGATTATGAATAGCATACTATCAGAGTTGTGTGAAGAGAAAGATTCATTTTGTGAATGTGTGAGATGAATCTGAGGGATGAATAAAGCTGTATAAAAGAGATGGGCTATATTTAAATGGATTGGATGAATCACCTGGAGAAACTGTTGCTGCAAGAGAAAGTAATGACTGCAGGGAATGGAAGATCTCAGGAAGCATGAGGTGGTGTGGAAGAGCAGGAGAGTTTGTGAATGGAGAGGTGAGTGACATACATACAAGCTCATATCTATTACAGAAACAGATGTGAGCTAGTGTGTGTGTTTACGAATGCTAGAAGTATTCAAAACAAAGGGAATGAAATTGTAGTGTTGATAGAGTTCATTCACCAAAAAACTGTTGGAATAAGTGAGATGTGGTTGGATGATGATGACATTCTGACAGAAATAGAGATGGAGGGATATGTAGTTTTTTCTTAAAAACAGACAGGGCAGAAAAGGAGGTGGGGGAGGGGAATGCTGTTGATGACAGCAGAGGAGTTGTGGTCATCTAAGGTGCAAGGATGTAAGGAGCAAGTAGTGACAGTGGTTTTGAAGCAGTATGGTGTGAAGTGCAGGTGGATAGAATGAAATGTTTAGTAGGGTGTTGCTATAGACCTGGTTATGTGGAAACTGGTGAGAAGGAAATGTGTAGGCAAATTGATTTGGTTAATAAGAAGACGGGGGGGTGGGGGGGTGGAGCCCCCTAGTATATATATATTTTACCAGGTCCAGAAACCCTGTTCTAGAGACCAAACATGGAACCTTTTCAAGCTACTTCAGGACTCCAATAAGTACAGAAGTGGCCTCATACTGGGCAATGAAATCCATCTCCCACCTAAAGACAATCACAAACATCCATGCTTGCTGCAGGATTCAAACCCCAGTTAGAGAGCAAATATTCTAACCACTCACCAACCAGGCTGGCAAATTTAAACTAAAGTTCAAAACAGTTGCAAGCAAATTATCAAAACATCCAAAACTGTTTCCATTTCTGAGTCAAAAGATATCCAAGTAGCAGTTATGCTTTCTGGACTCACACTAAAGTTAATGGCTATAACATCTGTCCATACATTATTCTTCCTGTTTTTCATTTATATGGTTCTACTTCATCATTACTTATGGAAATGCAATTTATTGGCTTATTTTTCTTTTAATTCTTCCACTGATGTTCTATGGTAATTAAATGTCCTCATGCCATTCTAAACAAGCTAGCATGCAGCATGTCATACTTCTTTTGACTTTTTTGCTCAAAAGATATCAGCAAAATTTTGTCTAAACTGGATACGAAAAAGTCTCCTAATTCTGTTGACACTTTTCTGATTGTTCCAAAGGTCTATGATCTAGAGCCTCCTGTTCTGTGCTACTTTTTTTTTTTTTATTCTCTCCTACTCCACTTGTATTCTACCTGCAGCTTGGAAATTAAGCTTATATTTAACCTATTCTTAAGAAATAAATCTTTGCCATCAATGTACCATCTAGTTTCTCTTGCTTCAGTTCATCCTAAAGAAATAGAGAAAACCATTAACACTAAACTTCTATGTTACCTAGAAACCTCTCAACTAATAAAGGATTACCAGCATAGATTCTACCATTGTTGATCAACAGAAGATCTTGAAAAGTTTTGGAAAGAAAGTACAGGAATACCTCGATTATCGCCGTTATTGTTGCCACGAAAAATACTGCAATAATTGAATCCACGATAATCGGGATAATATGTGTAAAATGGGTGATCATTGCCAAGGATTTTTAAAATCTATTAATTAAATTTTATATATGAAGTAAAAAAGAAATGTATTAAACGTGTTAAGTAAAAAATGAAGGTTCATTTAGAAAAACAAGATTATTCTTTAATCTTTATTTATATATAAAGGGTACATACAATTATTCTTTCTTGGATAAAAATTGGTGTAGAGTTGTCTGGTAGAATTTTTTCTTTCTTATTTCTTCGTATAAAACTCAGTAGCAATGGATGGAATTTTCAATTTCCTGACGAACTTTCATTGATCGCTTGAGATTAGGATCGCCGTTAAAGATTTTTTTCTTTAAAATTTTCAGCAATTCTAAACATTTCGTCCATTTCTTTGAGGGTAAATTCCTTCAGTGCCACATCAGTTTGTTCATCATTATCATCGATTTGAGCATTGTAAGCACGTTCTCTCTCGAGGTTAATTAGGTCTTCATCATCCAGCTCCTTATCATGTGACTGAAGCAGGGCCTGAACATCACCTTTTTCAATTTCTTTTAGTCCTAGATCGAAGCCAAGCTTAGTTATGTCATTGATAACACGTGTTATTTCATTTTCAAATCCTTTAAAATCATTTGCACAATGAGGAATAATCTTTTGCCACGCTGCTCTCAGGTTGCCAGACGTTACTTCACTCCATGCTTCCTTGACATTCTCAATGCAAGTTTTGATATTGAATGCCTTCCAGAATTCTGTCCAAGTCATAGCTTCATCTCCTGTAGTCTTTTCTATTGCTTGTGAAAAAGTTCTTCGTAGGTAATATGCCTTAAAGGATGCGATTACACCTTGATCCATTGGCTGGATGATGGAAGTGGTATTAGGTGATAAATAAATAACTTTTACATTTTTGCACAAATCTTTCAGTGCTGTTGGATGACTAGGTGCATTATCTAATATCAACAAGATTTTAAAATCAAGATTAAATGACTTGCAGTACCTTTCAGCTTCAGGACAAAAACAGTTTTTAAACCAATCCTCAAAAATAGTTTTTGTCATCCAAGCTTTTCTATTGAATCTCCAATGAACAGGGAGAAAATTTTTATCTAAACTTCTAAGCGGGCGAGGATTTTATGAACGATAAATAAAGAGAGGCTTCATCTTGTAATCTCCAGAAGCATTGCCACATAGTAAAAGTGTTACACGCTCTTTCAAAGCCTTGTAGTCATGCTGTGATTTTTCAGTTTTGGCTAAAAATGTTTTAGTGGGCATTTTTTTTCCATAATAAGCCTGTTTCGTCGGCATTAAATATCTGATCATCAGTATAATTTCCTTCTTCAATGATCTGTTGCAATTCACCAGGAAAACTAGCTGCTGCTTTTTCATTGGCACTTGCAATTTCACCTTGTACATGAGCACTATGAATGCTCAATCGCTTTTTGAACCGATCAAACCATCCCGAACTTGCAGAGAAAGTCTCTTCCACTACTGATGCTGAATCATTTTCGCTTTCTAATTTTTTCTTTTTAAAATTTCAAACAAATTCAGTGCTTTTATTCATATAGTCATTTGACTAAAAGGAATTCTCTTTTGGTTACAATCTTCTATCCACACTGACAATAGCGTTTCCATTTGCCGGCAAAGGTTGGTCGACTGGTAGAGCCTCTGCTACTAATGTCTCAGTTAAGTAAGTTTGAGCGTGGAAGGGGACCAATCGTTCGATGCTGTTGGCACAATCTCCCTCAATGAGTCTTTGGACTCCCTGGGGAGGTGTCAAATAATAATAATATAATAATAATAATTTCAATCATAAGATGGTTTCTGTTTCTCGTAGTTTGTGACCCAGACGAGGTCAATGCACTTTGTCCTAGTTGCTTATAGTTTGAAGCGTAGTCTAAAATATGGTGAACAGTTGATTCATTTAGATCGTACTCTCTTGCAATTTTGGCTTTGGTTATGCCTGCTTCATACTTATTTATCATATGCAACTTATTTTCTAAGCTGATCACTACATTTCTTCTTGATAGCTGTAGACTTGATATCATCCTTGTTTCTTTTAGCATTCATTGTAGGGGTAAATAAGAAGAGAAATAAATATCCACATGCACTTCAGGCAAAGGCGGACAGTTACTGGTAAGTAGGTGATGTCTGATAAAAACGAAGCGCTACAAGAGAGCGGTACCTGGTGAGAGGCGACTCGAACTGGTTGCATATGTAGTGGGATACATCTCACGGCCGCGATAATTCGAATTTGGAGTGCAATAATTGGAATTTTGGTGTCAAATTATAAACAGCGATAAATCGAGAATCGTGATAATCGAAACTGCGATAATCGAGGTATTCCTGTATTTGAGACAAAGGCATATTAAGTAAGATTTCATCATATGATCTGTTTTTCTGATTTCTGCAACTTAGTTGCTTTCTTTCTGTCTGGTTGCACATTGTGTGATGGATCTTTATTCACAAAGTTTACATCTAATGCTTGGATTACAGAGGTATTGCAAATCCTATACATAATTTTGCTGATGACAGTACTGCACTCCTCTTTTTCATTTGACAAATCCTGCACTACATAAATCAAAAAACTTCTGTTATCATAAATTCTGATCTTCAAACCATTATTCAATGGGATTCAGGTAACCTTGTTAATTTAAATGCTAGATGATACAAGCAAAAACTTGAAAAGTTTTTGCTTGTTACTCATCCATAGTACTTATGTACTATAGGTTGAACAACTGAGCAGTCCCTCATGAATGGAACCTTCTTCAAAAAAAAAATACTTATTTATATCAAATACCACCACCCTTGCCTCAAGTTTAAGGATAAAACAATAATAAACACCTTCCTGGAAGTACTTGTTTTATGCTTACTGATAGCTTAGTTTTTATGATTCATCAGGTTATGAACCAACCGATGCAGAATGTGACATTTACTGCAACTTATCATTATTGCTCTTCTCAGGAGCCAGTTGAATTAAACATCCTGACCTATGTCATCTATTTGTTTTTCCAACATTCTCTTCAAAAAAAGGAATTAAAAAGCGCAAGATATTTTTCTTAGTAATGAGTATATCTATCTATCTTTTTTTTTTTGATAAAAACAAAAATACTACATTAAAAGGTGTATAAAAATGAATGTCTAGGTATCTAAAATACATGTTTCAATCCAGTTGCAAGCCAGTAAAAAACTTAATTCATTTTTTCATTCCACCAAAGTCCTTACCCACCATATATACTCTCTCTCACACACACACACACACACAGATATATATATATATATATATATATATATATATATATATATATATATCACATTTAATATATTAGAGGACGAACAGAATTTCATGCAATTTTTTTTTTTTTTTTTTTTTTTTTTTTTTTTTGAATGCCTGCTCATAGAATCAAGGCAAGCCTTACCCCACTGTAACATATATCTGAGATAGCAGGTTTGGTTTTAGGTAGATTATCCAACCTTTGGCCAATCCACAATACTAACGTGCTTTAGGGTGTACAACCTTTTACAGATGAAATCATCATAAAAAAAACAAAAAAAAACAGACATCCTAATTTGAATAAGAATGCACTTTGTCGTTATTACTAATTATTACTATTATTATTAATAACCCATAAAGGGTTATTATTAATACAGATTAATAATTTGGGTTAACATTTCTCTCTGTCAGGGAAGACGCATGTTAACTTTTATACACACAATACGTATCACATCTATCCTTAAATTCATTCACTATCAGGACACTCAACTATTCTAGCAGTCCATTTCACACACCTTTACTAACTGCACTCTTGCACAACTTCCAGGGATGACCCCTAGTTTTCTCTCTCTGTTCATTATTTATTGAAAAATTTCCTTTATGTCAAATCTTACAGAGCTCCTTTAGTAACTTATAAGTTTCTATTATATACCCTCTTTTTCACCTATCAACTAAAATTTGCAACTTGCACATCTTCAAGCATCCACAGATCTAGCACCTGCTTAGACACTCATCTCTGAATCCTTAACTCTTGACTTTCTAAACCCAGGTTATATAATTTGTCTTTATGGGTTATTATTAATAATTATGTGTTAATGTCCCCCCCCCCCCTCCCCACCCCCACCACCATCCTATGCTACTCCAGTTGACTCTCACTATAGCAAACTCATAGGAATCACAGAAACAGGTTGTAATGGACAGTTTGCTATTAGTAAATTTTTTTTAGCATAGCACTGTATTTGGTTGGAACTTTTCAGTAAAATGTTACAGCAAGAGTCTCAAACATATCTGTTAAATGTATTAATAAATGAATTAACATTAAACTATAATTAGATAATTAATTTGTTTAGGTAATTCTGTAAGTATTACTCCTGTGCAATTTAACTACTCTCTAATGATGATTGATTTTGTTTGCTGTTTCTGTGGTTTGATGTTTGCAAATAATATACATATGTGGAAAGGGCCTCTGCAACCCTACCACTTTCTTCTTGCAGTGACTTCACTCCAAAATGCTAATATGGTTGTGCCTTATAGCACATCTCATGCTGCATTGGCTATCACACAGAATAATAAATGTTGCATTCAGGTCTTAGGCAGAGGGTCCTGTTCGAGACATATACATTACAGTCTCCATCAAAAGTCAGTGATACTGTGAACGAGCAACACAGAAGGTATAAGATTAATCTCAGAAGGGAATTTTACATAGGCACATGAAATGTTCGGGGTCTACAGATGGGTACTCTTGAGATTGCCTGTAAAGAGATGATAGGTATAAAATTGACATCCTGGGAATTACAGAGACCAGATGGAATGGAGAAGTGTGGACAGACTTATGTGTTCGTCGAACATGTTGTTTATTATTTTAACGGTATAATAGAACACAGAAACTAAGTAAATAATTAATTTATTCACTTGATGCTGATATTTCGCTGGTATTATAACCAGCATCTTCAGAGCACAAAAACACTGTTTGTCACAATACGCGAGACTAAAACAACATGGTGTACATTAACAAAATTGTAGCAGCAACACAAAGACTAGAGTCCTGATTTTGGCGCCCTCTATCTGAAAAAAAAAAAAAAAAAAAAAAAAAAAAAAAAAAAAAAACGCTATCATATATTGCTAGAGTCCTAGAAAAGTGCTAGTTTTTCCTTAATATGACTGTCTCCCAGATCTTCGGCAAGTTAATACAGCCATATTTGTTGAGATTTGGGGTGTGTTTTAGGGCTTCTGTCGCCTCTAAGAACAATCTCTCTGATTTATATGGGTTTCTGTGTAGTACTTTTGTGTTTTTCCAGTTGATCCTGTGTGCAGGGGTATCCAGAGCATGGTCTGCTAGGCCCGACTTCCCATAATGATATTTCCGGACGTATCGTTTATGTTCGCTGATGCGGATATTCACAGTTCTTCCTGTTTGACCGTAGTAGGCTTGATTGCATGAGCAGGGTACTTGGTAGACTCCTGGATGTGATAAAGGAGGAATGCTGTCCTTGGGTGAGCGGATGAGGGTGGCTAATTTGCTACATGGTCTGAATGTAGTGCGTAGTTTATGTTTAATGAGAATTCTTGAGATCTTTTCGGATGTGCCTTTAATGTAAGGGATGGTGACTGTTTTGTTGTAGTTCTCTGTGGTGGATGGTGGGAGGGGTTTCTTAGGAGTGTTTAGTATTTTGTTTATTTTTTGTGGATTGTAGCCGTTGGCCAAGAAGGTGTGGCGTAAGTGAGTCAGTTCAGCAGTAAGAGCCTTGTCATTTGAACAGATTGCTCTCGCTCTATGGGTTAGCGTTTTTAAAATGCCATATTGTTGAGAAGGATGATGGTGTGATTGTTTGTGTAAGTATCTGCCTGTATGTGTGGGTTTTCTGAAAACTGAAAATGATAAGGAACCATCTGGGAGACGTGTAATGAGTGTATCCAGGAAGGGCAGACAGTTGTTGGCTTCCGGTTCCATAGTAAAGTGGATTTTTGGGTGTTGGCTATTTAAATGTGCTAGGAATGTTTTCAATGTCTCAGGGCCATGTGGCCAAATGGCAAGCACATCATCAACATAGCGTAGCCAAAGTGTTGGTTTGAGAGTGGCTGTATTGATTGCTTGTTTTTCCAGGTGTTCTATGTAAAAGTTGGCTAGGGGGGGAGAAAGGGGGGAGCCCATGGCTGTCCCATCAATTTGTTTGTATATTTTCCCTTTCCATGTGAAATATCCTGCATGTATTGTGAATTTGAATAGTTCAAATATATCAGGGGGGAAGTGTGACTTCAGTAGATTGAGGGTTTCTATTAGTGGTACATTTGTGAATAGTGAAGTGATGTCAAAGCTTACTATTAAGTCTGAGCTTTTTAGGGTGAGGTGTTGTAAGATGCTTTTTAGGTGTGCTGAATTTTTGATAAAGGAGGGAGAATTGTTAGTGAGAGTGGCTAGTAGCTTTGCTAAATGTCTAGCCAGTTTGTATGTGGGACTATTTATACTGTCCACAATTGGGCGTAGGGGTGTGCCTGGTTTGTGAATTTTTGGTGATCCATAGATCCTCGGTGTTCTAACATGGAAGGGTTTGAGTTTGTTAACTGTGTCTTTGGGCCAGGAAGTGACTTTTTTGGCCACATGGCCCTGAGACATTGAAAACATTCCTAGCACATTTAAATAGCCAACACCCAAAAATCCACTTTACTATGGAACCGGAAGCCAACAACTGTCTGCCCTTCCTGGATACACTCATTACACGTCTCCCAGATGGTTCCTTATCATTTTCAGTTTTCAGAAAACCCACACATACAGGCAGATACTTACACAAACAATCACACCATCATCCTTCTCAACAATATGGCATTTTAAAAACGCTAACCCATAGAGCGAGAGCAATCTGTTCAAATGACAAGGCTCTTACTGCTGAACTGACTCACTTACGCCACACCTTCTTGGCCAACGGCTACAATCCACAAAAAATAAACAAAATACTAAACACTCCTAAGAAACCCCTCCCACCATCCACCACAGAGAACTACAACAAAACAGTCACCATCCCTTACATTAAAGGCACATCCGAAAAGATCTCAAGAATTCTCATTAAACATAAACTACGCACTACATTCAGACCATGTAGCAAATTAGCCACCCTCATCTGCTCACCCAAGGACAGCATTCCTCCTTTATCACATCCAGGAGTCTACCAAGTACCCTGCTCATGCAATCAAGCCTACTACGGTCAAACAGGAAGAACTGTGAATATCCGCATCAGCGAACATAAACGATACGTCCGGAAATATCATTATGGGAAGTCGGGCCTAGCAGACCATGCTCTGGATACCCCTGCACACAGGATCAACTGGAAAAACACAAAAGTACTACACAGAAACCCATATAAATCAGAGAGATTGTTCTTAGAGGCGACAGAAGCCCTAAAACACACCCCAAATCTCAACAAATATGGCTGTATTAACTTGCCGAAGATCTGGGAGACAGTCATATTAAGGAAAAACTAGCACTTTTCTAGGACTCTAGCAATATATGATAGCGTTTTTTTTTTTTTTTTTTTTTTTTTTTTTTTTTTTTTTCAGATAGAGGGCGCCAAAATCAGGACTCTAGTCTTTGTGTTGCTGCTACAATTTTGTTAATGTACACCATGTTGTTTTAGTCTCGCGTATTGTGACAAACAGTGTTTTTGTGCTCTGAAGATGCTGGTTATAATACCAGCGAAATATCAGCATCAAGTGAATAAATTAATTATTTACTTAGTTTCTGTGTTCTATTATACCGTTAAAATAATAAACAACGGAATGGAGAAGGTCACTTCAAAAGACAGGATGGTAGGCTAGTTATTTCCTCAGGTGGTGACTCGAAACATCACGGGGTAGCTGTGATACTGAAGACAGCTCAGGCAAGAAGCTTTCTTGGTTATAACCCCATTCATGATAGGATACTCTCTATTAGACTTAAGGCTCAGCCTACAAATGTATCAATTGTGGTAGTTTATGAACCCCAGATGGATAGGCCTGAAGAAGAGAGTGAAGAATTCTATGAAACTTACAAACTGTTTTGGACTGCCTACCAAGGAAAGGCATACTGTACATCTTAGGGGACTTGAATGCAAAAGTGGGAAAGCGTATGAGAGTCAGACCGGAGTGTGGCATGTTTGCTCTGGGTGAACGTAACACCCGTGGTGAAAGACTGTTGGAATTTGCCCATGCTAACAGATTAGTTATTACTAATACCTGTTTCCAGAAACATCCACAACAGACCTATACTTGGACATCTAACATTGATAGGTCAAGGCACCAGATTGATTATATCCTGGCTCTCCAGTGGTGGAAGACAAGCATCCCTGATGTGCATACTTGTCCTGGAGCAGATTGTGGTACAGACCATCAGCTAGTAAGAGCCAAAGTAAGACTAAGACTCCAAAAACTTCCAGGTCAGGCACATCCTACTAGATTGGATGTTAGAGTAATTCCTAATGGATTCACAGAAGAAACATCAACTTGGTTGGATGATTTTTTGGAGACCAATGAGGAGAACTCACCAGAAATGCTTTGGGAAGGAGTCAAGGTGATAATACAGGATACAGTCAAAAAGTATCTTGGCCTAATAAGAAGACCAAAAGACCCATGGATATCAGATTCAACATTGGAACTAATCAAAAGAAGGCAGTTGGAAAAACAAAAAGACACAGGGACTAAAGAATACAAGAGATTACATAGAGAAGTCAGAAGAGCATCAAGCAGGACAAGGAAAAGTTCTATACTAATAAATGTAAAGAAATAGAGTTCCAGATAAGGAGGCACAATTATAAAAGGATGTTTTATTTAGTTTGCGACTTAAAGCACAAGTTTAAAAGTCTAAATTGAATGTCATCAAAGACAGGAATGGAGCATTAATAACAGAAGAGTTGGAAATCAAAAACAGATGAAAAGAATACTGTGAGGAACTGTACAGCAGAGTGGATAAAGAAAATGTAGAGTCCTCTCACCAGGAAAATTTTGATTTGGAACCTCTTCCGCTTTGGCATGAAATTGAAAGAGCAGTTAAGCAGCTTAACAGCAATAAGGCCCCAGGTGCAGATGAAATCCCAGCAGAGTTAATTAAGGCCAAGGGGACGGAGAGATAAGAGTGTTTCATAGATTGATTACAAGGATATGGGAGACAGGATCATGGCCTAGAGACTGGAAGAGGTCAGTTTTCGTACCACTACCTAAGAAAGGTGATATGAAGGCATGCAAGAATTATAGAACTATTTAGTTTAATATCTCATGCAAGCAGAATTTTATTCAAGATCATGCTAAATAGTTGAGGCAGAGATGCCTGGGGAACAAGCAGGTTTTAGGAAAGGTAAGGGCACTTGAGATCAGATCCTTTGCCCAAGACAGATCACAGAAAAATATAAAGAATTCAGACTCCCTCTGGTAATGTGTTTCTTAGGCTACTCTAAAGCTTTTGACTGCTTTGAGCATGTGAAACTGTGGGAAGTAATGAAAAGAATGGGTTTTCCTCAACACACTATCAGGTTGAGAGCCAACTTGTATAAGGAGCAAGAAGCCATGGTAAACACGGTTGGATTGACTGACTGGCTTCAAGTTGGAAAAGGAGTTAGGCAAGGATGTTTACTTTCTCCTCACTTGTTTAGTATATATGTGGAGGACATCATGCATGAAGCATTGGATGAGCTCAGGCAGGAATTAGGATAGGAGGTAGATTGATCAGTAATCTGAGGTATGCTGATGATACAGTACTCCATTGTAATGACATGGAAGAACTAGGACTAATTCTTGACAAAGTTAACAAGATCAATAATAACAAAAGACTTCAACTCAATCCTAGCAAGACAAAGATTATGATTCTCAAAGGAAATACAAACAGAAAGCTCTTGAGAAACAAGTGTATACCTTAATGGAGAAAGAATTGAGGAAGTCAGCAAGTTTGAGTACCTGGGATCCATTATTAATGTGAAGAATTGCTGTTCAGAGGATGTCAGAAAAAGGTTAGGAAATTAAAACAAGTCAGAAACCTGTCTAAAATCTGGAAGGATGGATCTGTCTCCATGGGAACAAAGGTGAGGATTTTGGATGCAGTTGTTTTTCCAACAGCGACTTATGGACTTGGAACCTAAAGAAGTCAGATAAGAAACGGATATCTGCTTTTGAGATGTGATGTTAACAGAAGGCTGTTGAGGATATCATATACTGAAAGGTGTACAAATGAATGGGTGTTAGAAAAGATCAGTAGAACTTTAAGGCTCCTCAAGGACAGAAGAAAGTTAAAATATTTTGGACACATAGAAAGGATGGAAGGGGGACTTCTCAGAATAGTAATAGAAGGTAAAGTTCCCGGAAAAAGAGGCAGGGAGAGACCATCAGTGAGATAGATGGATGGTGTGTGTGTGGAGTGACTGATCTTCAGAGAGTTGAGGCTGCCAGAAAAGCAAACAACAAGGACCACATGGCGAGGTCTGGTGTGGCACATCACCGAGGCATCAGAGTGACCATACGGCATCTGTAGATGCCCAGTGAACATAGAGAATAATACATGACTGAAAGCAAAATAGCAATTACTATTAAAATATTTTTTATTTACATGTGGTTAACTTCATGCAACTAATTAAATTAAAATTCACCTACATGTGTTTGTTTTGCTATGAGAATGATATTAATTTCTAAAATTTAAAAACAGTTTTCTTACAGGTATCATGGTCTGTTTCCAATTCATCTCCTGATGAAACAGCAACACTTCTTCTCAGAGGAATGAAAGGACTAGCAAGAGGACTTGTATCTTGGGATTTATTACTGTGGCAACTACTAACACTGTCTGAATCACTGTTTAGGACAGCCTGAACAGCTGGATTCCATGCCTTACTAAGTTGCAATATTCTTGACTTTTCTGTAAATAATTTTTACGTTAAAATGACCAAAAAGTTTCACATAAATAAATGTAAGAGACACTAGTAGAGTTACCATTATTAACAAAATCTTCAGTTCATTTACGGACAATATAGGCATGGAGTTATAAAAATTAAAGATGTGTCAAAAGAGCCTAATGCATACCTTAAATTAATCCACAAATATAAAATATATATCTACTCTATACTATAAAATGATTAACTGAAATTGGAAACGGATGCGACGTCAGCTTGAAATGGATGTAGACTGTAACGTTTTTATGTAACGTTTTTGGCAAGTTATTTTGAAATGTTTTGAAACTCAGGGGCTATCCTGAGTGTCGAGTCTTCAAAATTCGAATCATCAGAATTCAAGGAGAACCGGCCTACCAGCCCGGAACACAGGGAGTTGGGTGCCATAGGCGTTAGAGCCGCCTAGTATATATATTATCTACAAAGGTGGTCCAAAGTTCTCAGCTTAACAATCAAAAAACGAATTTATAATTTCAAAATTATTTTTATTTATCAACACAATTTCCCTTAAGACTAATATATTTACTCCAGCACCATTATCCCATCCCTTTAGTGGTTCTCAGTAAGATCTGCAAAATATCTCTCTACAACTGCAATCAATTCTTGATTCGAAGAAAAACGCTGACCAGCGGGGAAGAGTTTTAGTTTGGGGAAGAGATAGAAGTCAGAGGGAGCCAAATATTGGGAATAGGATGGATGTTCCAACAATTCATAGTGCAGATCCCTTAATTTTCCCATCGCCAAAACACCTTTGTGGGCAGGGGCATTGTCCTGATGAAAGATGATTTTTTTTCTTCTGTGAACTGGGTCTTTTCTCACAAATTTTTTCGTCTAGTCTGGTTGAAAGATCAGAATAATATTCCCCAGTTATTGTTTTACCCTTTTCAAGATAATTAATAAACAAAATGCCTTTAGCATCCCAAAACACCGATGCCATGATCTTTCCCACTGATGGAACCGACTTTGTCTTCTTTGGAGCTGAACAACCAGCTTTTGTCCACTGTTTTGACTGCTGTTTGGATTCTGGTGTGTAATGGGGAATCAAAGTCTCATCCATAGTAATAAAGTGATGCACAAAACCAGTTTTATGCTTGTTAAAACACTCCAAGCACTGTTCAGAGATTTTCATGCGAGTACATTTTTGATCTGCTGTGACCAAGCACAGCACCCAGGGCTGTCGCCAGATTAGATTGCGCCCTGAGGCAAGCAATTAAATATCACCCCTGATGAATTGTTTAGGACAGCCTGAACAGCTGGATTCCATGCCTTACTAAGTTGCAATATTCTTGACTTTTCTGTAAATAATTTTTACGTTAAAATGACCAAAAAGTTTCACATAAATATAAGACAAAAATATAAGAAAATCTCTAATTGCTATTTTGTTTTTATTAAGAGAAACATTAACGCAAAACGATTACATAATAATATTAATTAAATGCTTGCTCTACAGGGATATCACACAATAAAACTATAAGATCTTCTAAATTTAAATTATAAGCTATATCTGCCTCTAGCGATATAGTTGCTAGACCAACCAATCTTTCTTGGGTCATTGCTGTTCACACATAATTTTTAATCAGTTTAAGCTTGGAAAAACTTCTTTCCACACTTGCTACGCTAACAGGAATTGTTAGCGTAGCAACGCCGCCCATAGCAATATGACTGAACGAGCACCTGTATTAAGCCACACCTTGATGTAGGCTGCCTCTATGCTACACCTTGTCGACAGTACTGGCAGCATCCATCTTGCAAAGCTTTTTCATGTGCAATTCTTCATGCAAAATATAGCCTACATATTCTTTTGAAATGCCTATAATCTTAGCAATTTCACACACTGGTCATCCAATACCATATCGTGCACTTGATCAATTTCAAAATTTCTGGTGTTGTTACACTTTTTGGATGTCCTTCACGTGGATCATCTTTAAGACTGATACAGCCATGTTTAAACTCGGCAGCCCGTTTCTTAATTGTCAAAAACAAAGGAGAAGAGTGCCCATAAACTTTTATGAAATTCGAATGAATTTCTTTTGGCGTTAAACCTTCTTTTACAAAGAATTTTTATAACCGCACGATACTCAATTTTATCCATTTCAAGGGATACATACAATTTTGCTTCAGACAGCTGTATAAAACAAATTACGTGATAGAATGACTTGCAATTTCACATAGATGCTTATGACAGATGTACCAACTTAGAGAGAAAAAAAAATAATCTTGCCGATAGTGTTGCAATCTATGGTTGAAGCATAGAACTTTTCAGGCCACTCTCGTAAATAATAAATAACTAGAAAACATCTAGAAATATCTATATCTAGAAAAATGACTATGGCAGGATGACTTTAAACAATGCTTATAGTGGGTGACAGACAGACACCAGAGAGTATTATATGGTGGAGTAGAATCTAGGAGAATAAGGGTGACTAGTGGTATGCCTGAGGGTTCTGTACTAGGGCTACTACTCTAATTTGTATATCAATAATATAAGGAAAGATTTAAGAGGAGGTATTCAGCTGTTTGCTGATGATGTAAAGTTGGGTAGAGCAATAATAGATAAAGTTGATATAGATATCCTGCAGGATGATTTAAACAAATTAGCATTGAGTGCAAAGGTGCATGATTGTCAATTTAATGTTGCAAATTGTAAGGTTATTATTCACTCTGGGCTGAAAAGATTGTATATGGTGTATCATATTGATGAAGCTAGGGACTTGGGGATAATGGTGGACAGAGAATTGCAGTTCAGAGGGCATATTGCAAAAGTTGGTAAAATGGCTCAAAGGGTTACATGCTGAAAACCATGCTAACAAGTAAAGATAGGGAAATTTTTATTCCTCTTTATAAGGCTATGATTCAGCATATCTTCACTGCTGTGCACAGATTTGGTCACCTGGGTTTCTCAGAAGATTCAGAGACAAGTGACTAAGCTGGTGACAGATCTGTGGAATGCTCCCTATGCAGATAGGTTGAAGTTTTACAGGTTACAAAGTTTAGTTGATAGGCAGGAAAGAGGGGACATGTAGAAACTTTTAAGATATTATAGGGGATTTATAAAACTGATGAAAAAGGAAAATTTTCAATATATGACAAGTTCTCAGAGAACTAGGGGGTCATCCATGGAAGTTGTGTATGACTGTGGTTAGTAGGAGTGTGAAGACCAGAATTTTTACATAAAGAGCAGTGAATGAACGAATGAATTGCCAGAATTAGTTATGAATGAGTTTAAGGAGAGGTATGATAGGTTTTGTATATACAGGGTGTCCCAAAATTCACGCAAGAAGTAATTTTGATAGAAAACACAGGTTTTTAATTAAAAATTGTAATTTCTTATTGATTCATAAAGTATACAGTATAAGGTTATGCATGGAATAGCATATCGGGTAAATGGCCACCACGGCTTTGCTGGCACATACGCACTCTTTTGTCGAAATTTTCCATGACCGTTTTGCATAAATGTGGCTGAATTTCGTTGATACAGCGTTAAGTTTCCTCCTTCAAGGCGTGGGTGGTCGTGGGCTTGTTGGCATAAACCTTAGACTTAAAAAAAACCCCGAAGAAAAAAGTCCAACGGCGTTAAGTCACATGATCTGGGCAGTCAATTCTGATCACCAAAACGGGAAATTACACGACCAGGAAATGACTCGTGCAGTAATTGAATTGTTTCTCGGGCTGTATGGCATGTGACACCATCTTGTTGAAACCACATGTCGTCCACATCCATATCTTGCAATTTAGGCACAAAAAACTGGATTATCATGTCGCGATAGCGAGCACCATTAACTGTTATTGCCTTACCAGCCGCATTTTCGAAGAAGAATGGACAGATGATGCCTCCAGCCGAAAATCTGCACCAAACAGTGATACTTTGTGGATGCATTTGTTTCTCAACAATCACTCGTGGATTTTCTGAACCTCAAATGCGACAATTTTGTCGATTAACGAAGCCATCAAGGTGAAAACGAGCCTCATCGCTGAAGATGATTTTGTTCGAAAAATAAGCATCCACTTGTTGTTGTTCCATAATCCATTCAATGAACTCTCTTCGCTCTGTGTGGTCAGTAGGCTTCAGTTCTTGAGTCAATTGAACTTTGTAAGCATAAAGATGCAAATCTTTCGTGAGAATACGCTGTAGAGAGCTTCTCGAAATGCCCAATTCAAGACCACGGTGCCGAATTGATGTTCCTGGACTGTCAGCAACACTCTCACGAACTGCTTCGATGTTTTCTGTTGAACGACTTGTTGAAGGATGGCCAGAGTGTATAAGATCACTAATTGATCCAGTTTCCTTGAATTTTTTAATTAAGCTTTTCACAGTTGATGAAATTAAATCACTATTCCGACCATATTTTGTACGAAAATTGTGAACTGTAGCTTCCAAACCTTCATTATTTTTAAAATATTGCTCAACAATGAAAATGCGTTGTTCTTTCATATAGCGCTCCATTTTTAATAATCCTGAACTGTCAGCTGTCACGCTGTGTTTTTTTTCTCGTTGGCAACACTTTACCGCACAAATGGCGCTAAATTTAAATCTTGCGTGAATTTTGGGACACCCTGTATAATAGTTAGTTTGGGTCTACCACGATGAGTCTCTAGACTCCATGGAGATACCGAATAATAATGATATATATGTGCATTCAAGGAGTGTGGAGGATTCTATGTTAGTACTATATAATTAAATTTACTTTATTACTAGATTTTTAAATAATTTTCTTCCAAATTAATTTGTAATCTGTCAAGGCCTATGAAACTATTCAATCTTACATTTTGATCTTCTAAAGGAATCTTGAAAAGATCAAGATTTCACACGCACCTTGGACTTTTGTTAGGTTCAATGACCTGTCGCAGTCAAGAAACTTTGCTTCTTGTAAACTTGATACTGCTCATTATAGGACTCTTAATCCTATTTGATTTGTCTGTTATGGTTGTCAATTGTGTATGTTCCTCTTGTGGGTTTGTTTTCTCACTGAGAAAACTAGCTTCTGTCTCTGCATGAAATCAGCTAACTCAACTTCAGTCTCAAAGCTGTGGTTTAGTATTTTGATTAATTTTTCTCTTATTATAGAAGATAGAAATGATTCCATTTCAATTTATTCAACTGACTTACAACATACCAGCTCTGCTTATTCTTATTATCTGTTTTTCTAAATTCAGTTTGCAATCTTAACTAAATAGTGTGCCTAAATAGATGGAATATTTTACTTGTTCTATATGCTTTCTATTGAGGATTCTGATAATGTTTTTCATGTTCCTGCCTATTTTTGCAAATTTTATAATATCTTATAAATTGTTATAATACATTTGGTATGATTTTCATACCAAATGCCAATGATAAAGGTTCTTTGCCTCCTAGATGGGATTCAAACCATAGGTTTTACAACTGAAGGGCCTCATCTATATCACTACGATACAGAGGCTCTTGGCATCAAACACCTGTTTTGCTAAGCTTTCCTTTCCCAAGGTTCTTGACATCATTAACATTCAAGAATGTGTGAACATATTACCTCAAATAGTGCCATTCACAGATTCTTGAATGTTAATCATATGCAAACACTATCATCAAATTCCAGATATACACTCAAGGGATGTACAGGATACTATCATAGCTACATGAAAAAGTTACCACTTTACATCAACAATTTTCCTCCAAATTAGTCTATTATCTGCCAGGAATCCAATACTGTCATATCTTATATATCAGTCTTCTAAGGTATTTTTAACTGCATTCAGTCTATCTATGTCTTAATCTTCCTCTGGATCCTTTTCTTGACATATTGGCACCAGATATTTAATTTTATAGCCTTCCTCTCACATTCATGCTCACACATTCTTGAATGCTAACATCAAATTCCATCCTAATGTCTTCATTTTTTGCATGATTTTTTTCATTGATGTTATCTGTTCCCTGATTTTTCGGAGAACTCTCATATTAGTGGTTTCTAGTCTTTGATCACCTACTTTATTTCTAACTCACTTCTCAAATCGATAAGTTAAAGCTGTTCTAAACATCTTGTATGCAGCTAGTTTAGTGTTTTGACTAATTTCTCTCTTATTCAACTAACTCTTTACCATACCAACTTTGCTAATTTTGTTGTCTACTTCCATGTTTATTTTGCCATCTTCACTAAAAATTGTGCGTAAATATTCGAAATGTTTCAGTTGTTCTACAGGTTCTCCATTCAGGATAAAGCTGACATTTTCAGTATTCCTGTTCTATTTCCAGTCTTTTTTTTTATTGCTGATTTCCATGATAAATTTGTTACATTTTTTTTTTTTTTTTTAATTTGGTTAAGAAATCCCGCAGACTTGTACCAGATTTATTTAATAACATAATGCCAATGCCATCTGTATAAAGTAAAGAGCAGAGATTAACATCTCCAAATCTGATATTAGGTTCAGATTTAATTGCCACTTTCCTTCATAATGCGATTATACAGATGATGAATAACATTTTCACCTTATTCTTATACCTGATTTTACATCAACCATCTTTCTATATACTTTCTGCAATTCTAACTGCCAATTTACAAAATATAGACTAGGTATTGTTCTGTACACATCTATCCTGTTGGAATGATGTCAAGTTCGTTCATAATATCTTGATTTTTTTCATATGATACTGTCACTGATATCATCTGTTTACTCTTAATTTTTCTCAGAATTCTCGTTTTATGACCTCCAATGATTTTATTTCTGGCTCGGCTTTCAGATCTGCAAGTTGAAATTGGTTTGAACACTGTCTTATATACTGCTGGTTTAGTATTTTGATCATACTTCTCTTATTCTGGAAGATAGAAATTATTCCATTTCAATTTGGATTACTGTGCTCAAGTCTGGTTGCCTGGATTCCTTGGAGATGAGGAATTGGTGGAGAGGGCTCAGAGGAGAGTGACTAAGTTGGTGAGGGGTGTAAAAAATGCTCCCTACATTGATAGATTGAGAGCTTGTGGATTACAGAGGTTGGTTGAATTTAAATGTTTCTATCATGCAGAGATATGATAGAAACATTTAAATTACTTAAAGATTTTTATAAGATTGATGCAAGGGAAATATTTCAGCTGTGTGATAGTGATGGAAGAATAAGAGGCCATCCCTGGAAATTAAGGAAAAGAATGGTTAACAAGGGTGTGAGAACTAGATTTTTTGCTTTGAGAGTAGTGAATGAATGGAATGCATTGCCTGACTCAGTTGTGAGTGCTTCATCTGTAAATGAGTTCAAGAAGAGGTATGATAGAATTGTTTTAATAGTTTGGGTCTCCCACGATGAGTATTCTGACTCCATGGAGATACCCATATAATAATAATAATAATAATTTATTTAACTGGCTTACAACACACCATCTCTGCTTATTCTTATTATCTGTTTTTCTAATATCAATTTGCAATCTTAACTAAATAATGTGTTTAAATAGCTGGAATATTTTACTTGTTCTATATCCTTTCTATTTTCCAGAATTCTGATAATGTTTTTCATGTTCCTGCCTATTTTTGCAATTTTTTTAAATTGCTATAATGCATTTAGTATGATTTAACTACCAAATGCAAATGATTTATTGACTGACTAGTTAACCACTCCTATGTCTCTAATTTTAATTTTTTTTCAATCTAATTTCCCAAATACAGCAGTGAATTCATTTCTTTAGAGACTTCAGAGTTTAAATTCAGACTTCTCTAACTTGGTTGACCTATTCGCTAATAGGTAATACTTGATATGTATAAGGGGCACTCTACAAGTGCTCTAAATGTCAAAAATTGTTCTTAAGCTTAATCATTATAAAATTTTTCTTTGTTATTATTTATTTATTTATAATCAAGCCTAAAGCCATTTTTGACATATGGATGAGGTACATTCTGAAAGTAATGCCTATGCTCTTGGAGTAGCCTTGAAAAGTCATTAGCCTCTATATACAAGTACTTGTTCTTTATCCTGTATCCTATATATATGTGAAGTATCTGTCATGAAGATACTTCACATGCAAACTTTGTTATCCAAGAATATAATTTCTTGGCAGCTTTAATTTATAGTATAACCAATTGAAAAAAACCTTTCAACAAATATAAGTTTATATAATCTGGCAAGGAAGCATGCCGCAATTGCATTTTTGATGCGTAGAAATGTTTAGGGCTTGACCATAGAAATTCACTATCAATCACAAATTCACAATACTATGTGAAGACGTTAAAAAAAGTTGAAATAATGAATTATGTTTGTGCCAGAGAACAGATATTGCCTTTGCAACATGAATGCTTGAGGCTGCACAAACAAGATCATTTCAATGGCTATTGAAGGATCAAGTTTGAAGTTGTGAAACATTCTCCCTACAGTCTGGGCTTGGCTCTATCACACTTTTGGTATTTCCTGTACTGAAGACATATATCAAAGCCATCCCCTTTTTGAAAATGATGAAGGGGTCAATGCAGAAACTGTTCTGAAAGCAATCCAAAAGTATAAAAGTAAGAGATATTATGCTGAGAAATAGTATACGTTTATATGTTTTGCAAAATGCATGTAAGTAGGAAAATTATCCAAGATAATCAATAAAAGATGCATTATGCAACAACCTTAATTACTTAATATCTCATCTCATATTCCTTTTTCCCTCTTTTTATCTTGCTGTGTTGAGGATTAATTAATCATCAGACCCTCAAACCATTCACAGGATAAAGGTGGTCAGTCCTATGCCCCAGGTGTATCTCATGTCCGTAGTGTTGAGTTCTCAAGTCCAAGCTAACTGCGTGGACAAATACTTAATACTCTTAATTACTTAATTTCTACACTTTACAGTCAAGTACAGTATACGATCATTCAATGCCATAACCTTCAATGAAGGATCATAAACACTAAACCTAATCTATTTTTGGTGTGTAGAGAGTGTAGAAAGCTTATTTAGGGTTGACTTTAGTATTTGATTTCATATCAGTTCAAATTTTTTGGCACTATGAATTCAGTCTAAAGTCAAAAAGTGTAATGACTTGATAAATTTTAGCAGCGATCTTAAATATCAATTTCTTTGAATTTCATTTAGCCAGAGGAGTTATTTTTTATAATTTCAAAATACTTTCTAATTTTGCCACTAAATCTGGTCAGATTCAAACCAAAATTTAGATGGCCAGAAAAATTTGTGAAGAAGTCTAAATGACAAATTTTAATAATCTATTAATCCAAGTATATATATATATTTCAAGTATAATGAAAGAAATGAATCTGATAGGTACTTAAAGCATTTTGTACAGGAAAACCAAAAAGAGACTGACATTACTTTGTCAGAGATTTAAAAGAAAAGTGTTTTGGCAATTGTCTTGAAATGAAAAAGAAACTCGTATCCAACTTTTAAACTACAAACCTCTACCATCACAGAACAGTCTTGGTTCTGAAGATTGCTGATTTAAACTATCTTCACAACTCTCCAGCGATCCATTTGATCTTCTTTCTCTATCAAGGAGAAACACAGATACATGTGAATGACATTGAAACATTGAAGTTCATAAATATTTATTTGTGTATATGTAACAGATATGGGAGGGGGGGGGATGACTTTGTACTCTTCCTTTTTCTCACAAAAATGGGTATAAAATGACATATAATTCTTGTACTTTTCTCAAATACCAGCAAAGAATTCAAAGCTCACAGAATAGAACAATGTAAATAAATTTTAAAAGAAAAAGGAAGATTTATTAAAACAATTAAAAAAAAGCAAATACTGTCAAAACGTTTTAGAAATTTACACACATCAACATCTCCAAAACTGATATAATTCATATGCATAATAATATGAATTGAATAATTTAAGCTAAATATCAGCTTCCCTAGCAGGGCAACATTAAAGCATTTGAAAACCATGGATAATTTTTCCCCCTTTAGAAATTCCATCCCCTCTCTCTCTCCTCTATTTGAAAAATACTCTTAATTACTATATTTTATATGAAAGTTAATGCCCAGCAGATTTCTAAAGGAAAGCCCTATACTAGAGAATCGTTTTTTTTCTTTTGTTTGTTTTGTTTTTCTCCATCCTGTAACTTTTCCCCACTGCTGGAGTAAAAGGCCTCTCCCATTGCTTGAGGGTTGGGTCAACCTCTCCCATGGTGATCCACTCCATCTTGGAAGAGTGTTTATTCATTTGTATGAATAAATGTATGAAGGTGGAAGACAATTACAAACATCCATACATAGGCGGGATTCGAACCCATAGTCTCTTAGATGGAGAGCAGATACACTAAACACTCAGCCAACCAGGTCGGCAGAGAATAGTTTATAATCTGTTAATCCATTCAGTGTAGAACTGTCAAAGTTGAAAACCATGAAATAGAACAAGTTACCTAATATGTATATTTGGGTCAATTGTTATCCTTTGAGGATTGCCAAAGAAAAGAGATTGAATTCTTCGTTCAATCTCTATTTCCCATAAGCCATCCTTAGATGGATGGCTTATGGGAAAATGAGAGACATATTCAGAAGTAACATCCCTATGAGTCTAAAAAGGAAAGCTTTTGACCAGTGCATACTTCCTGTCCTAACATACGGAGGAGAAATATGGACTTCAACAAAAGTCTTAAGCAAAAACTGAGAACAACACAACATCGCATGGAGAGAAGTATGCTAAAAATAACATTAAGAGATAGGAAGACAAATACCTGGATAAGATCTCAAACAGGTGTCATGGATATTGTAAAATACATTAAACAGGCTAAGTGGAGATGGGCTGGCCATATTGCCAGATGCAGTGATGGGAGATGGACTAGAAAAACAACAGAGTGGAGACCAATGGATGGAGCAAGAGGAAGACCAAGAAGAAGGTGGAGGGATGAACTGGAACAAATTGCAGGAGTGAGATGAATGGGAGAGGCAGAAAACTGAGTGGTCTAAAAAATCATGGAGGAGACCTTCATCCAGCAGTGGACAGAAACAAAAGGTTGAAGAAGAAGAATCCATTCAGTGTAATGCCACACACCCAAGTATAATGATCAGCAGCATTAGGACTGCACAGTGGCCAAGTGCTCTCATTTTAAGCTTTTTGCTCAAAGGATAGCATTATATGTTCTAACTCTGAGGTAAAAAAATATACCTATTCTTCACACAACTTAATCTTCACAGTTAAGTTACTTGTATGGAGAAAGTTACTTTGCATGTGTTATTTTGCTTATACTTTTAGAAAAATATGGATGAAATTATTATTATAAAGGCATCTCCATGGAGTCTGAAGACTCATCTTGGGAGACCCAATCTATCCACACAATCTGTCATACTTCTCCTTGAACCCATTAACAAACAAAGCTCCTACAACTCTGGCAACCCATTCCACTCATTCATAAGTCTCCAAGTAAAAGATCTAGTAATGACATCCCTACGAACCACCTTTACTAAACTTCTAGGGATGACCTCTTGTTCTGGTCCTTCTAGCCAAGTGCTGAAATATTTCCCCTTCATCTATCCTATAAACTCCTTTGAGCAACTTAAATCCTGTCTTTTTCCCCTATCAACCAACTTTTGCAATCCACACGCCTTCAATGTATCCTCATAAGGAACATTCCACTCACCTCTGAATCCCCTCCACCACTTCCTCATCCCCAAGAAACCCAGGGGACCAGCCATGAGCACAGTAATCCAGATGTAGATGTATCAAGGCCTTATAAAGATGAATGACAACTTCATTATCTCTACTTGTTAATGTATTCTTCAATAGCCAAGTAATCTTATGGGCTACTATGTACTATGTACTCTAAACTTCAACTCTGTCTACCACCACCCTTAAATCTCTAGCTTCATCTATTTCCTGGAGCACATTGCCATCAATGTGATACAAGGCTTGTTTATTTATCCCAAAATGCATAAGTTTACATTTCTCGACTTCAAGCTCTCGACATCGCCTTGATTAACTATTACTCAACCTAATTTTGCATCATCAGCAAACAACTGAATATTTCCTATCATTTATGTAAAAATTAAACAGCAATTGTCCCAGCACTGAAGCTTGTGGCACACCATTTGTCACCTGTTTTTGCCTTGACTCTGCCCTTCCATATACTACTTTGATATCTGTCCAGCAGCCACCTGCCTATCCACTTAACGAGTGTCATATCCATCTCCATTTGTTCTAATTTGCATAACACACTTCCATGTGGTATTCTGTCAACTTCCTTTGCAAAATCATCTTGTAGCCATTTCCTTTATCCATCTCAACTGTTACTCTATTATAAAAAGTTAGTAAATTACTAAGGCATGACTGACCCTTTACAAAGCCATGTTGACCCTCATACAGTATCATATTTTTATCTACCCATTATTTAATTCTCTTTTTTGGGATCATCTTCAAGGATGGTACGGCCACGTTTAAACTCGTTTTGACTGCTGTTTGTATTCTGGTATGTAATGGTGAATCCAAGTCTCTTCCATAGTAATAAATCAATGCACAAAATCAGTTTTATTCTTGTTAAAATGCTCCAAGCACTGTTCAGAGATTTTCATTTGATTGCGTTTTTGCTGTGAGCAAGCGCAGCACCCATCTTGCACAAAGTTTTTTCATTTGCAATTCTTCATGCAAAATATATCGTTCTTTTGAAATGCCTATAGTCTCAGCAATTTCACACACTTTGACTTGCCGGTCATCCAGTACCATATCGCGCAGTTGATCAATGATTTCTGGTGTTGTTACACTTTTTGGACGTCCTTCACATGGATCATTTTCAAGGCTGGTAAGGCCATGTTTAAACTCGGCAGCCCATTTCTTAATTGTCAAAAACAAAGGAGAAGGGTACCCATAAACATTTATGAACTTCGAATGAATTTCTTTTGTCATTAAACCTTCTTTTACAAAGAATTTTATAACTGCATGATACTCAATTTTATCCATTTCAACCGATATAGACAACAGTTTTGCTTCAGACAGCTGTATAAAACAAACTACTTGATAGAATGACTTGCAATTTCATATGAATGCTTATGACTGACACATGTACCAACTTAGAAACAAAATCTTGGTGATAGTGTTGCCATCTATGGTCGAGAACTTTTCAGACCACCCCCATATGAACACATCTCTACTTATGCCTTTTGTTCAATTTATATATATGCCCTTGCATCCTTTCTCCATCCTTCATAAAATGAAAAATTCCATCTACTGAAATCCCATATGATCCTTTCAGAAGTTTTAAGTCTTTAATCATATCACCTGCCTTTCTCCTATTTGCTAGTGTCTGCATCCTAGAAATTCTCAATCTATCTTCATAATCAGTATTCCACAATCCTGATTTTTCACACTCTCTCCTTTGTACTCTCTCTCTCTCTCTACTGTATCAGAATCATCACTGAAACCAGGATACTAAACTTGTGCACAATATTCCAAGTGAGGTCTTATCAAGGCCTTATAAAGGGGCAAAATAACTTCCTTATCTTTATATGTCAAGGTTCATTTCAGCATTGCAATTTTCTGAGTTGTATTTACAATTTTTGCTACATGACCATCGAACTTCAACTTCCTGGCTACTAAAACTCCAAGATCCATAATCTGATCAGTTTGTTTCTTCCAGCATAATCCCATCAATATAATGTGACACTGGATATCTAATCACACAAAAGTACATGACCTTACATTTATTAACAATGAACTGACAGCCATTTTCACATGTGAGCATGTGAAAATGGCTGTTCAGCCTATTCAAATCATTCTGCCAGTACTGCAATCATCTGCATTCCTCATTACCCTGCCTATTTTTGCATCGTCAGCAAATAGCTGTATGTCGCATGTTAAATCCCTCCCAATGTCATTAATGTACAGATTGAATAACAATGGACCCAGGACAGATCCTTGAAGCACACCACTAGTTACCTTGAATCTTGCAGACCCCCCCCCCATATATGACTTTTTGATATCTGTCAGCCAACTATCCTCTTATCCATAAATTAAAGATGCCAAGAAATTATATTAATGATTTCACATCATTTGTCCATGGTGTCGTATAATGCAAAACACATATCCTATCCTTACAGACATGTCTAATGTCATGCATTATGGGAAAAGTCACTACCCTTAGTAATGTGTGCCACCTTTTAGCTACTTGTATATGGAAATATGACTTCTGCATTACTTCAATCTTGGTATCACTTCTGAGTCTGGCTCCCACTGATGAGACCTCAATAAAGGTCGAAACCGGTCTGGGTAGTGACACTTCCCATAATGCATAGCGTTATACATGTCTGTAAGGATATGTGCTTTGCATTATGAGATACTAAGGCAAGTCACGTCAAGTCATTAACCTCTATAAATGAGTTGCCCAGTTGTGAAGTTATTTCACATGCAAATTTTGTTTGCTTACACTTGCATAAAGAATTAAACCAAGAATATAATTTCTTGGTATCTTTAATTTATAGAATAACTAAGTGGAAAAACTTTCAACATCCTCTTATTCATGCCAATAGTTTATAATTCAATCTCATAATCTTCAATTTATGCAACAGTCTCCCATGCTGTATTCTGTCAAAAGTCTTAGCAAAATCTAAAAGTATCATGGTGTATCCATTCACCTTGTCAAACTCAGTGGTAACATTATTATAGAATGTCAGCAAGTTGCTACAACATGACATTCCTTTAGTAAACTCCTGCCATTTGTTGCAAAGTACAGATTATCTGTCAACCCATTTCTGAATGCAAGCCCTAACCAACTTTTCCAAAATCTTTGCTACCACTCCTGAGATACTGATTGGTCAATAGTTGGATACATAGGTCTTTGAACCACCCTTGTGCAATGGGAATACCATACACTCTTTCCATTCCTGCAGAATCTTCCCTGTTCTGAGGCTCAAATTATATTGCCTGGTCAAGGGAATAGCCAGTTCAGATAAACGCACACCCTTTTAGCATCCATGCTGATATTCCATCAGTTCCTATTGCAGAATTCTTATTCAATTTGTGCAATAGTTCTAGTACTTCCTCCTCATAGACGAGTTTCCTCATACAGCGAAGAGGTAGTGGTGAGTTTAATGTTGCATATACCAGGTTGATAGCTTTTAGCAAAATGACCACTCATTAGTTAAACAATCACTTCTGCATTAGTCCCGCATACCATCTCCATTCAGTAGAGTTATTCTTTCAAATTCATTCTTTCTTTTACTTGTAGCATAACAATAGAATTCTTTTGAGTTATCTTTACTTGCAGAGCCAGTTTCTTTTGACTCAAACTTGGCTTTCCATAAAACACTTGCGACTCTTCTGGTTTGCTGCTTATAATTATCATAACTTACATCGTCCTTATGCACACAGTATTCCTTCCACATCATCTTTTTCTTATGAATCTCTTGTTTAATTAGATTGCACATCCATTTCATTCCTACTCTATTTATTCTTTGAACTCTAGGGACACATTCTGATACTGCATCATTTAAGTATTTTTTAAACACTTCCCACAAACACTGCGCACATCCTTTCCATCCATCAACTGATACCATGGCGCAGAACCCAGCATTCTCCTCAGGTGGTCATAATTTCTTGCTTTCTAGTTCAGCATATAACCTTTTCTGAATGGAACATTCATAAACTTAACCAGTTCCCAATTAAATACTGCATGATCACTATTACCAACTGGAGGCAGAATAGTTACATCTTTAACTGACACCCCCCCCTCGACACTATAATCAAATCCAGTACTCTTTGATCTCGAGTTCCTTCTGTCACATGCTGCTTAAGGAAGAGTTGTCTCATAACAGCTCAATAAATCCAGTTTCATTCTTTTCATTCCATTTCACAGCTACGCAATCAATGTTTGGATAATTAGCAGCACCCCCCCCCCCGCCTCCTCCTCTTCTTCCTAAAAATACTGTACAATTTGCACTCAATACAGTTCTGATAGCCAGGTCTCATTAATGCCTACAATATGAGATCCCAATATATTAACCAAGGCAACTCAACTCCTTTGTGTCTGATACCCTTAGCATTCATATGCAGACATAATAGGTTATCTGCATGATCTTTTGTATACTCTTGTCTGTGGTCTGCATGACACAGTTCTACAACTTGTAGATTTCTGTTCTTATCTAGTTCCTTACTTATGCAGACATCTTTACACATGTTTGATAGGGCCGACCCGGATGAACACAGAATCATTCTCTCTTCATAATCATTTCCATAATAATGACCATTCCTATCATTAACACAGTTACCTAATATTGTCACTCTCACACACAGATTCTCACGACTCTTCCAATTAGAATTCAGTTTCCCTGACTCTGTTAGGTCTCATATCAATTAATAATTTTTCAAGACTCCTGATACCAAACACATTCAAGTGTAGGCCATCCCTCTTATACAAATCTAATCTTCCCTCAAACTCACTCCACATATCCGAAAACTAGCATCCATTCCTTCCAAACAGTTACGCATCACATTGTTTGCCATCCCTTCTTTGTAATTCATTTCCATCATATCTAGGTAATATACTAATGATTCACTCTTCACTCTCTCACTTCTTCCAACAACCTTTCCATATCCTCTCTCTCATACTGAATTTATCACTAGTTAAGTCATTGTACCTACCAGAATTACGACCTTTATTTTTTTTCTTCTGTTTTTCAATTGCTTGCATTATATTTTTAATTTTTGCTCTGGGAAAACTTAACGTTAGAACCGGCTCATCAATAGCATGTTTTATGATAGAGTCACCATTCCAAATAACATCCTTCTTTTTACAACCAACTTTACTTACCAGATTTCCATTATTATGGACTAACTTACCTGATTTCATGCTTTGTTGTTTTCCATTTTACTGCTGAACTTTTTTTTATTCTTCCTATGTTTCTCTAAGCAGCACTCTACTTTCTGTAATTCCCTCATTGTCTGTCTAATAATCTGCTATAATCGAGCGATTTCTGAGGTTAAAGTAGTTTCAATATCCTCTTTAATATCATCTTTAGTAGAGAAAACCTGATTGTTCACTACTTCGCTGTTCTTGTTAGTATTTATATAATAAATATAGAATTATGCATTCTGGTAAAATGATAAATTCCTTTCCCTAATCATGCTAGAAGACCAACTTGGTATTGCTTAGGATCCATAGAGTACAAAGAGATTAACCAAATCCTAATTGAAGCTATTGTTGGAATGAGAGTAAGATATATAACCCAACCTGGTTGGCGTATCCACTCTCCAGGCAAATAGCTGCGGATTCGAATCTCACTGTGGGCATGGATGTTTGTGATTATCTGTGAAAATACTAGTGGTAATGGTGGACAGTAGATGGCGTTAGTGTAGATGATGCAGTTTGCTGTACTTGGTGGAGACTGACAGTTGTAGAGTAGGTGCTCTTCCTTGATGAGTCTTTGGACTCCTTGGAAGTGCCATGTAATAATAATAAGTTGATGGTAAAAAGAAACTATATACTAAATCTGTTGGTCTCTTACTGGAAGTAGAGAGCTATAAGTTATGTATAATAAAAAGAGGCTAGACTAGTTTTTATTTGGCTATTTATTTTTTAATGATAGCCCCATATACAAGAAGCTGTTCAATCTGTATTACATTAGCACTGTATCTTATCATTTTCCAAGTCTTTGATCAAACTGACCAAATATTTATACTAATCTTCATCTGACATGCAATAATAATAATCAAACAAATGTTGAAGAAATTAAGATGCATTTTATTTTTCCAGTTTACTAGAATTACCTAATGAAATTAAATTCATGTAACAGTGTTAAAAGCATTTTTTATTACTTTTATGGATGAAAGTGGTATTAAGCCCAATATCCAAATTGAAAAATTGGAGATCTTAATAAGTTTAGTCATAAGGTTATATGTTGGCTGTTCATGCTGGTATTTTTTAAGGAAATTACACCATAGAATATATATTAAATAGAACAATTTAATAATCTCAACCTTTCACTTTATGCAGGTGTACTCCTAATTAAAAAATCCATTCGCACTTTAGGTCTGTAGGATTAAAACTGAATAATTGTAACTAATTTGGCAGGAAAATCAGCATTAAAATGACAAAGAAAATGCTAATGGGGGAACACTGAAAACATCAGCTGCATCCTGAATGGACAAATAAAATATTTCAATAATTCAGGCACAGTTTTTAGTTAAGATAGCATGTAAAATATGGAAATAGATAATGGAATAAGAAAAGCTGGTATGGTAGGAAGTTTGATGAATAAATATATACACAATAAGAGAGCAATTAGTGAAAACATTAAACTAGTTCTACAAGACAACATTCAAACAAATTTTAACTTATAGATCTGAAAGTTGGGTTAGAAATAAAACAGTTGATCGAAGACAGGAGATAACATATATGAGAGGTCTGAGAAAATTAGAGGAGCAAACTAGAGAATCATATTAAAATGAATATACAGTAATAGGAAAGAATCTGACATTGATAGTATTCAAAAATGCATGGATAGGTGGCATGGTCACTTAAACAGAACAGGAAAGGAAAGATCAGCAAAACAATTGTCTAATACCAAGTTAACAAGAAAAAGTTTTGGATCTTAGTGATCACTATCACTAAGATCCACAGGGATTAATGTAGTGAGTGGTGCTTCAGAAAACCAAAATATAAGATATGACACAATATTAAAGTTCCTACAGATAACAGACTAATTTGAAGGAACACTGTCAAGTGGAAATTAGAAATAATGTAAACTTTTCATAATAACTATAACACTTTTTTTGAATGTTAGTCAAGTGAGTTTTAATTTATCGTCCTACATGTTTCACTGATTTTTGCTATCGGCATCTTCAGGAAATACAATTGGTAAGCTATATGAAGGTAACAGATTTTAACTGACAGTTCTAATTCACACAAAATTACTATTGTGCAAGACAAAGCGTGTGTCTCGGGAACATGATTTATTTGTTACGAGACATAATGTAATTGGCATGAAAGTTCATTTCTTTGATGTTTAGTGATCTGATTAAAGCTTTCCAAATTTCTGGTAGGATTAGACCTTGATTCTTATTTAGGTTTTCTGTTGAACGGGCAACCGTAGCAGCCTCCTTGAAGGCTCTGGAATGGTAGTTCTTTTCTATATAGGGCATATGACTCTTATCCCACTCAATGAGATGGTTGGTAGAGGCAAAGTGGCAAGAAAGGCCTGAAATATCTTGTCTGTTGTTTCTGACATATCCTATGTGTTCTTTCTGTCTCGTTTCGAAGCTTCTAGAGGTCTGACCAATGAAACTACCACCACAGGAGCAAGGTATATTATATACTCCAGAGTACTTGTAGAGTGGATGGTCTTTCGGTGATCTTAAAAATTTCCAAATAGTATTGACTGGCTTGAATGCTACTCTAATATTGCATGGTTTTAGAAGGATAGCCAATTTTTTAGAAATACTGCTGACAAATGGAATAGTTATAGTTATAGTACTGATGTATTGGGTGTCATCACGTTGTCTTTGTGGTATATCCGAAAAGATATACCACAAAGACAACATGAAAAGTTTACAATAAACTTTTCATGTTGTAAACTTGCTGAATTGTACTATCATAGCATCCACAATGGGGCAGAATTGTACTATCATATCACTGCAATGGGGCAGTCCTGGGATGTAAACATCCCAGGACTGCCCCATTGTGGACCCCTAGATACTGCAAAAATAGTCTACAGAAGTGATGGTGCCATACTCCTTTATAGGATTCATGAGCTTATGCTATATGACAGAAGTGATAGTAGTGCTCTTGAAGACCTGTATCAAGAATGCTGGCCCAATCCTAAGATATGTCAACTCAACATAAAAGGCATTTCCAGATACCAGTGTGGCTACCTAATGAGAATTTTAAATGACCCAAATTGATGTTCCTGTGTTGCAAGAGACTCCTACTATCAACTTCTTTCCAGATGATAGCCACTTACTTCAAGAATAATATCACTCATTATACAGTAAATCAACTACACTTCAGTGCAGAAATCTTTAGTATGTCTATAGAGGTCTGTAAATTAACAAATGTATACAAATCTCCCAGTGCCACCTGTCATAATCCTGTTTTATCTCAGCATCATCACTAAGTGATGATGATGATGCTGAGATGGTGCCATAATTATTATGATAATGTGAATTATCATCATCACATCAGCATCATTCTTGGTGATTTCAACTGTCATCATTCTTTATAGGGATACCAAGATTACCTTAATGGAGACATGCTGGTTAAACAGATGGAAAGTAGAAATCTATATTTAGTTTCTGATGCAAAAGACAACCAAAGCTTCCATTTGTTTTGATGGAAAAGAGGGTACAATCATGATCTCTGCTTTACCATCTTTGATGATGATCAAATATGAGAGACTCATTGGAGTTGTTGTAGGGATGACAAGAGGATAGTTCAAAGAGGTTATAGAAAATGATACATTCCTGGATGGAATGATGCAAGATTATTTAAAAAATACAGGACAATTTTAGACTTAAAATAAATAGTATCCTAAATCTACCTAGGGAATACCTCTCAGGAATTTAATGATAATATTGCTAAAAAGAAATTTTTGCAAACTAGGAGAAAAAGTCATTGCAAGAAATACCAGAAAATTTGGAATTCGGATTGCTTTGGCTTTTAAAAAAAAAAATAATAATAATTCTATATGCTTTAATTACAGAACCAAAAAAACATAAGTATATGAATAATCTAAAAATAACAAACCTAAAATCACCATTATATGGCTCAAAGATAAATGGCATTGTTCCAATATTTCCTGAATTAGATGGCTGAGGAAGTCTTTTCACAAACTCCATATACTGCATTCCAGGTTCATACAATCTACTACTTTCACACAACGTCTGAAACTAAAATGAATATTTGGTTAAATTCCACAGGCCTGGAAAAATATATAATTTTAGTGTCATTAAAAATTACATAATTTCAAAAACAATATAATTTGTCTATTATAATTTACTTTGTAAATAAGAATGAAAAACTTTCTATGACTAATATAGTGATACACCCTTTTGCTACTTGTATATGAATAATACATGGCATCTGCAACGATTTAACCTCAGCATCTTCCTGGATCTAGCTCCCACTGTTGAGACATTAAGACTACAAGATCCTAATTTCACATTATCAGCAACAGATTCAAAGCAGAAAGAAGTTAACATAATCAAAAGCACATGGGTATGCAAAAGTCCAGACTGAGCAGGAGAATTTTATGTGTTCTTGCCACACAATCTACTCCATTTGGTATGAAAAGCATCCGATGACAGTATTCTTGGCGGATCTTACTCAAGCATTATGTCAAATGCTTGAGTAAGGCCAGCCTGGTTCTCCAGCCAAAAGGCTGTGGGTTCGAATCCCGCCGTGGGCATGGACATTTGTGATTGTCTGTGAAATCACTAGTAGTGGTGATGGTGGGTGGTAGTTGCGGTTCATTGTAGTTGGTGGATTGAGTGGTGGAGAGATTGAGTGTTGTAGAGTGGTGCCCTTCTTTGATGAGTCTATGGACTCCCTGGAGGTGTCATGTAATAATAATAATGTCTGGCATTCCTTTCTGTTCCACATACTCCAGCATGTTGGGGATGAGTGAAAAGTTGCTATCTAGAATTAAAAGTGCCTATGGTGAAACAAGTATGTCTACCTCATGGTCAATGGGTTGCTATTAGACCAAGTCAAAATTCAAGGAGCCAAGCAAGGTTACACTCATGCTCCCTTGCTCTTTGCATAAGTTCTGGAACCTTTTTATAGAAAATTGACAATTCATATGTTGTGCAAGAAATAACACTTTTCTCAACTAGTAATGAAAAAACATTATTATATGATGATGATGTGGTGTGCACTTGACAGGATAATGATTCAAGTTAGTTTTCCCTTTTCTTCTGAAGCCATAGTACTTAAACTCATAATCTTCACTGTTTAGCAGTAGTACATGAATATTACAGAAGCCAAAGAAAAATAATTATAAATTAAAATAATTATAATTTTTTTGGTCCAGCTGATACAAAGAAGTTAAAAAGGAATTTCTTCAACTATCAAATAAACATGGAAGTTAGGGTTTCCACTATTTAAGTAATATAGCATAAAAATCCATATAATATTATAAACCAATCACACATTCAGACCTTCTCCAGTACAACTTAGCTTTTCATCTCCCACTATTTGGAATCAATAATTACAAATGTCCTAAGAGCCAAAATTTTCCTTAAATAGCAAAGCATTCTGCTTGAGACTGCTACATTATTATAGCACTGACATTCTTTCCATTAATAATGCCAGAACCTAGTAAAAGGAAATATTTAACCTTTTCTACCACAAACCTCTACATCTGGGTACTAACAATGACAATTTAATAACTTAATGAAATTCCTAATATCCAACAGCAGGAATCTTGCTTGGAGAATGGCATATAGTCACCTTTAGTAAATGTGCTATCAAATGGAGGTAGTACTTTAACATCAGGAATCCAATCTGTGACATCTGTTACAGACTGGAAACAGTATAATAACCATTCTGTAGCTGTCCTCTTACCCTGCATATTTGGAATAAACTGCATCATGTGTTGGATAATCTATTATTTATAGCAGAACAGTTTTTTTTCAATATTCCCCCCTCCTCCCATTTGTTAGCAATGGAAAAAAAAATTGATATTTAAAAATAAAGAGTTAAAATATCATTTATAGAAAGTTAGGAAAAAAAACAACTTTGAAAATCAGTAATATTTGTATGGCATACAAATGCTTTACAACACTGTATTATGAAAATTTTATTATTCAGTCTTTTTTCAACTGGTTCCAAAGTTAGTCAATCTTTGGCATGGGCAAGCAGCTTTTTCTCCCAGAAACGAGACCATAGGACCCACACTATTTCAGACATTAAAAATATTGTGTTAGGGTTGAGAACTACAAGATGGGGACACTTGTTGAGCCATCTCTTTACTGCAGGCTGAAAAGAAAATTTCATACATACTAAGGAGGTATTATTTTCAATATTCTTATTCCAATAAAGATTGGAGGTTAAAGCTATTTCAGGAAGGGAAATCCCATCTTGTCAAGGGATTTGGATGCACTATAAACAGTAAGAATAAACAAAAAAAGTTTTGTTTGTGTGTGTCGAGGGGATGAAGAAATCAGTTTTACTAGAAATGAAATTAATGAGGTAATCAGAAACTACAAAAGAATAGTTTGGAGACAGAATTTTCTTTTGTGAAATTTGATATCTTGGAAGTTTTAGTTATTTATGGACTGTAAGGTTTGTCAAATAATAAAGAGGAATGTAGTGTATGGTCATCAGCAAAAAAAATTGATATTTATAGATAAGGAGTTAAAATATCATTTATAGAAAGTTAGGAAAAAAAACAGCTTTGAAAATCAGCAATATTTGTATGCCATAGAAATGCTTCATTTTGCATATCAGCTTTGTAGTCAACTAGAGAAGGTCTTCTGTATATGTTAGGAAGAGAGTAAGTGAAAGAACTCAGCTTCATGGAATGATAGCATTAGTTCAAAGAGAACAAACCATCTACCATCATGAGTAATGTGCATCCAGAGAGAGAGAGAGAGAGAGAGAGAGAGAGAGAGAGAGAGAGAGAGCGCTAGTAAATGCAGGCAAGTACAGATATAGAAGTCAGAAAGAAATCAGAACAAGAATAAGCAAGCTCCATCTCTTTCTTATTAAGTAAGCTCCCATCATGCCATATATAAGAACTTACTTAATAAGCTGTTAAATGGTTCTGCAGAAGCTGCTGGTTAGTGCACAGGATTAAACCCGTTAGTCACAAATCTGGAGGCTTCCCAATCAGCTAATGTCAAATCCTGCTGCCACATATTTTGCGAATTCATGATTGGAGGGAGACCAAATACAGTGGCTGCAGATGGAACTTTTGAGTTACATGTGGACAGGAGACCAAGTTCCCTCTGTGTGGGTGATATGTTTGTGAGTCTGTCACCTCTCACTGCATGTCTCACTTCCTTTTTATCTCTTCCTCACCACATACAATGGATGCAACTCAAAAAATTACAATTTTATCGCAGATTACAAAAATTCTCCCACAAAAAATAGTTAAAAAATTCAACAAAAACCATAAAAAAACAAAAATGCAACCCCTCCCTAAATAACCCACCAACATCAATGCTTACCAAAAAAAAAAAAAAAAGGTTTCCACACCCACTTCACCAGCATGAATCTGCAGACATGCTCTCGTCTGATGCATTCCAATCATTCACAACTCTCCATGCAATGTAAAAATATAAAATATAAAAAACCTTCTCACTCCCTTGCTCACATTCTCCTTATACAGCTTCCAGGGATGACCTCTTGTTCTCCCCCAATCTCTCACTATTTTATGAAAGATCTCTTCAACATTAATCCTATAACAACACCATACTAACTTGTATGCCTCTATCATATCACCCCTCTTCCTCCTATCCAGTAGAAATTGCAAATTCCATCATCTCAATCTTTCTTCATATTCGACATTCCAGAGATCAGAAACTATATTGGTCAATTGCCTCTGGACCCTTTCTAACATCTTCTCATCCTTTTGAAAACCAGGTGACCAAATCTGTGCACAGTAGTCCATATGTAGCCTAATCAAAGTCTTATACAATGGAACCAAAATTTCCTTACTTCTACAAGTCACTGTCCTCCACATCACTGCCAGAATTCACTGTGTTGTCCTCACAATTTTGTCAATATGTCTTCTAAATTTTAAATTCTTATACACTAACACCCAAAGATCTCTTAATTCCTCCACCTTCAACAATATATCCCCACCAAATGTAAATGCTACATCCCATCTGTTTTCCAAATTTTAAGACCTCACATTTTGCAACATTGAACTGGCATCCCAAACTCCTGTGCCCATTCACTCAGTGTATTCAAGCTTCTTGTAAGGCCACAACATTTGCTCTACTCCCCATTGTTCATCCCAACTTTGCATCATCCCCGTCCAAAAGCATTTATTCTCAACTTCCAAGAATGCCATTGCATATTTTCCCCACCCTACATAAAATGAAAAATTCCATCTACTGAAATTCTGTACAGAATTACAAACTTTCAGAAGTTTTTAAGTCTCAATCATATTACACCTCTTTCTCTTTTTTTTTTTGCTAGTGTTTACAGCCTACAAATTCTCAATCTGTCTTCATAATCAGTAATCTACAATCCTGATATTTTTAATTCTCTTTCTCTCCTTTGCACTGTATCAGAATCAACACAGAAACCAGGATACCAGACCTGCATACAATAGTCTAAATGAGGTTTTATCAAGGCCTTATAGGTGACTTCCTTATCTTTACATGTCAAGGTTTGTTTCAGCATTGCAATTATTCTGAATTGTATTTACAATTTTTGCTACATGACCATCAAACTTCAACTTCCTGCCTACTAAAACTCCAAGATCCCTAGCCTGATCAGTTTTTTCTAGCATAATCTGACCAATATAATAATATTAGTATTATTACCCAAGACCTCATGGAATCAAAGACTCATCTGGGAGGTCAAAAATTCACCTGGTAGTGGTGGGATTCGAACCCACGCCGGAATGAGATCGGTGCCTAAAACTAGGGCCTTAGACCGCACGGCCACACTATCACAACAGTCTCATTGAGGCGTGGGTTTGAATCCCACCACTACCAGGTGAATTTTTTGACCTCCCAGATGAGTCTTTGACTCCATGAGGTCTTGAGTATCACACCAAAGTATATGACTTTACTAACATCGAACTGATAGACATTTTCACATGCCCACAATTTCAGCCTATTCAAATCATTCTGCAAGTAGTAGCATACCTGATTACCCTACCCCACTTTGCATCATCAGCAAACAGCTGTATGTCATATGTCAAATCCTTCCCAGTGTCCTTAATGTACACATTGTATAACAATGAACCAAGGACTGATCCTTGCGGCACACAACTGGTTACCTTAAATCTTGCAGACTCACATCCCCCATGCAAAACAATTGTTCATTTCATGCATTTTGTTTGTGATAGTTTTTGGAATTTCCTTTTCTAATTTTTTTTTTTTTTTTTTTTTTTCATTTGGACTATCTATTTTTATGATTCACAATATCACTGTGTTTTTGTACCCCCCCCCCAACGAAACTTAGACAGCAGTAGCATATAGTGTGGAGAATGAAAAACTCATGGCTTCAATTACATGAAGTATCTAGTCTTCTATCCATACATGGCCTCAGCAGTGCCAGCTGCAAATTGCTACTGCTATACTCAAAGTTCATCCAGACACAATCTTGTAGAAAAACATCTGCAGGATTATTCACTAGCTGTTGTGATATTCAGTCTTATGTATAGGTAAATTATGTTGGGGGTTATACCAGCTCCCCACCATATTTAAGTGGGGAGCTGGTATATCCTCCATATCAAAGTGCAGCACTAAAGTAGTTCTGTAGACTGGTGGATTCAGCAAGTCTATGAAGGTTATCACCTGCACTGAACGTGTGGAAAGAGAGAGAGAGAGAGAGAGAGATAGGGAGGAAAACAAACACAGTAACCCCCAACATAATTTACCTTAATTAAAAACACATCCATCATATGCATTATCTTTGTAAATACAGCAAGTGAATATATAATAATGTAGTCAACTTTCAGAGCAACTAACATCATTAAACTCACTATAAACACTATCAGAAGAGTAAACTCACTCACTCACTGTGACACTACAAGCACCTTTTGGAATAAATTAGAGTAAACCCATTCACTACATTAGTAAAAATTCCTGGTCAAATACCACAGTATTACACATACACTGAGTTAGCTTTGCATTAGAATCCCCCTCCCCTCCATTTACATTTTCAGCATGATAATGAAGTACATGGTATCAATGTCATGTGCAGTTACTATAAATGGGCACAGACACACCTATCCTCTGTAAGTAATCAGTAACCATTTACCAGTAATAGAGAAAAGTGGCAATGTAAAGCAATTTGACCACAAACAGATAGGGCCCAGAGGGCAGAAGGGCTCACAGTGGTCAGCCATGCATGGTTAATCCTACAGGTGGGCATCGAGTGTCATGATTGGTATCTCAGCAACAACATGCAATAGTCACACAGATCACCCACCACTATAACAGCAGGACAATCTGACCCATTTCAACAAGCACCATCCAGTATATCTTGCTTCACCTGGGGGTTCCACTCCACAGCCAGAGACCAACAATAGTACCCATGATGACAGCCAGGTATTGCAAACAATGCCTCGCATGGGCCAAGGCCAAGGAATGTTGACAATGGACCCCTTGACAGATGGAAAGTTGTCTGGAGTGATGAGTCCCATTTCCTGCTGTACCATGCTGATGGCTGGGTTCACATTTTGCATAAACAGCATGAAGTCCTATCCCCTGGTTACACAATTGGGGTTCAACAGGCTGGTGGAGGAGGTGTTATGATCTGGAAAGCTTTTTCCTGGCATGCCCTAAGTCCGTTGGTTATCATCCCACAAACAATGAATGGTGAAAGCTGCAGGGTCCTGTTAGCCGATCATCTCCATCCATATCTGCAGGAGGTCTACCCTGACCACAGTGCCATCTTTCAACAGGACAATGCACCTTGTCATTGGGCGTGTACAACTACTGAGTGTTTGGAGGAACGACAATGAATTTGCCACACTGGCCTTTCCCCACCTCCAACTTCTGACTATAACCCTCCTCACTGAATATGCGCAGAATATGTTGGAATGGGATGTGAGAACTGCTGATCATCCTCCACTGAATGAGTGTGAACTGATGGAGTTACTGCAGCAGACATGGGTCGAGTTAAGCATGGAGGATTGTTTGACACCTTGTGGAATCTGTTCCCAGGCATTTGTGAGCTGTGACTGCAGAGAGAGAGGTAAGAGGTAGACCAATGCATTATTAGGTGGATGTTCCTAATGTAAAGCTAACTCAGTGTAGTATGTACTGCTGTTCTAAAGCCAATTTTTTATAGCAAACCATATCTGCTTTCACATGCTATATCTTTGGTTTCCTCAAGTTCATTACAGTGGAAGTTGCTGTAATCACAAAAGGCATGCAAATTCCAATTACTCTAACATGAAAAACTGAGTAATACATACATTAATTAATGGACAAATACACTTCATTAAAGCAGAAGCTGCAAAATTTAGCTAATACAAAATGGCAATATATATGTCAGTTTAACAATATATTAAATGTCAGAAAAACTGTTTCAAGCATCTTACCCTGCTCAATCCATTTATTGATATGTAGCATAGTAAAAGGGAAAGAATATTACAATTTGGTAATAAGTTATTACATTCTAATGTAGTAATTACTCATGCTAGCAATTTTATTTGAAACATTTATTTAAAAAAAGAATTGTAGAATGTTTAATTTTTAATTAAAGGATTTTATACTATCAGGCAAACTATGAAAACATCTTTTGTATGGTTGCAAAAAAGATGTCAATTTTTAAATACAGTGGATTAATCATAAAATCAAGGGAAAAGTACAGTAGTTCCTTTGATATCTTAATATCGTCACTTCCTTATTCTGTTGTGTTGTTTCTTCTCTATCCATGATCATGTCACACTTATCTCATACAAGTAACTTCTCATTGGTCATGAGGAAGAAATATGAAATTCAAATATTCCAATCTAAATGTGTAGGACTATATGGCAAGCAATTAGTTAAGTGATCTATTTCTGGATTACATAGGAAAATACCCTATGGAATCATGATGGCATCCTATCAAATTAAAGTACAGTGTGGAAGATATCTGTTACAAATTATAAGATATAGCAGATGTTCTAGTTAGAAAAGTATCTTAATAGTGTGGCTGGAAGAATGATGGAGCATGCCCCCCCCCCTTCTATTGGAGGAGGCCTAGGCTTTGTTCTTTCATGATGTAAGGGAGGAAATAATCCTAATCCGTGGCAAAAAAAAAAAGAAAACACATAACTGATAGACAAATATGCCAAGTGGTAAGTAGTATGGATGGTGAATTATGAGATGTAGTTGGTGAGAAGGGAGAGGTTACACTCAAAGCAGATATTCTGGGTTAATTTGCTTTTAGGAAATTATGGTAGACTAATGTATTATTATTTATTTACATATATTTAATTTGACATCTTCACTCAAAAATAGGACCAGAGTAAACTCACTGACTAAATTAGTAAAAAGTCCAGGTGAAATCCCTACAGTATTACACTTAGTATGTACTGCTGTGCTAAAGCCAACTCATACCAAGTTATAGTTTAACTGTAATAATTATAGCCAACTCATCATAGTTTGACTTGTTAAAACTTATATTCATATTCAGTTACATGGTTACTTAGGGTTAAAGAATCTTGAAAATACGTCACATAGCCATTTAAAGGAACAGTATCATCTTCATGGAATAAAGAATTAAGTTTAATATCCATTGATGCTTAATTAAGTTTTAAGCATGGGGCATATTATATGTACAGTTATTTATAATCTTCATGTATCACATGAAATATTCCCATGAATTTCAATATGTGATCCACAGGGATTATACAGTATTGCCATAAATACTGTTACACCTTCTGCACACCCCCACACTGCCCACAAAATTGCAGGAGCCTGGTTCTGTTAGTAGTGCTGTGCACAGCAAATATTCGTGTGTTTATCAGTAGAGAGAGAGTTGTCTAGCTGTACAGGTTAACATGCAGTGGGGAGATTATGAGAACTGTGTAGCTATTATAGTACTTCACAAGGTTGGAATGCACCCACCTGTTAATTTCAACACACTAAAAACACTCAGAATCATTATGATGTTTAATGATATAGATGTATCTGACTGCCAAAGAACAGGTCGACCATGCTGCGTTAGGATGCAACAGCTTGGGAAGGCTGTGATGGCATGCCTCTGCCGTAATCCTGTGAGAATGCAGAAAGTGATGTCACTTGTAAGACAGAGATGAATATTTCGCAGAGAATGTCATGTGTACTAATTGATGACCTGTGACAGCCTATTATCATTCAACTGGACACTTCCTAACACCACAACTTATGTGTCAAATGGTGATAAAATCAAAGGCACTTCTCCAGTTGTATGCAAACAACAGACACTGAGATATCCTCTTCAAAGATGAGAAGATTTCACCACTGAAGAGAGGTGAAAGAGTTAGTGGTATGTGTCATATATGGTAACACAGCACATGCCACAGATCACAGGATTCAGAGGGATCATCACCCCATATCAGTAACTGTTTGGTGGAGGATGAGGTACTGGGGTTATCCAATTTGCATTTCTACGAGAAAGGGGTGAAAACCTCCAAAGTGTATCAAGAGAGAGGTTATAGTACAACCCTTGAACAACACCTGTTTCACAGTAGGCAGTGGACCTTCCATCAGGACTTAGCCCCTTCACACAAGGTGAGGACAACACAACAGTGGCTGAAGGCAAATGTGGCCAACTGCAAATCATCTGATTGGCCATCTGGAAGGGTATCGTTTCTTGCAGGCTACTCTCTTAAATTGTGGTTGAAGCTTGAGAGAATAGCCTATAAGAAACAACACCCCAGCATCAATAGCCTGAAGATGGATTTGAAACAAGTAGTGGCAGCATTTCCATTGGATGTACATGCTGCCATGGATATGTGGCCTCACAGACTTCGGGCGTGCATGAAGGCAAAAGGGGAACATTTTGAACATTGAGTGCTGTTATATGCATGTTACATGTAGTTTGTACTAAAAGCTGTAAATGATTTACAGATAGATTAAAGGTTTATGCGCTGTTCGAGTTATAGCAGTATTTATGGATAGACTAGGTAAATAACTTAGATATAATGTGCAACCATGTCAAAAACTTAATTCAGCATCAATCTACCCATACATTCTTCAATCCACGTGCTAACTTCAGCATAAGCTATATACGGAGGCTGTTCAATAAGTTATGACTATATTTATACAGAAAACAGATTACCTTTAATTGTCATCGTTTACATGGTCTTTTTCGAAGTAACTAAACTACCATGATATGCGATGCATTTGTCCCAACGTTGCGTCCACTTCTTAAACACATGTGAAAGTCCGTTTTTTGAGAGTTCTTTCAAAACCGCCTCCGCAGCTTTTACATGCTTTGTTGCTTTCGAAATGGCGGCCTCTTAGTGGTTTCTTGAGCTGAGGAAACAGCCAGAAATTGCACGGTGCGAGATCAGGACTGTATGGAGGGTGTGGTAGGATATGTATGTTGTTCTTCTGCAAAACGTCCACTACACAACCAGCACTATGTGGCCTTGCATTATCGTGGTGCAATAAGAAGCCATTCTTCAGCAATGGACGCTTCCTTTTGATGTGCTGTACCACTGTCCGTAAAATATCCGCATAGTATGAGCCATTTACAGTATTCCCGGGTTCTACAGTGTGTTGGTAAACAATGCCTTCGTAGTCAAAAAACGTTATGGTCATAACTTTATCAGCCGATTTTACAGTTTTTGCTTTCTTGGGGGTAGGAGAAGACAGATGCTTCCATTCACTGCTTTGTTGTTTCATTGTAGGGTTATAGTGATACAACCAAGCTTCATCTGCTGTAATGATGCATTTTAAGAAGTTGTCGCCTTCTTGTTCCAGTGTTTCTTTCCATTCTGTGCACACATCCACTCAATGCTGCATTTGCTTCAGTGTCAAGAGTTTGGGAATCCATCGGGCGCAAACATGTTTCAGTCCCAAATGTTCAGCCACGATTGAGTGAACACTTCCCACAGAAATATTCAGGATAACATGCAGCTGGCGTACTGTAATCCTGCAATCCTCCTTGATGATAATCGTTGCTGTTTTGATCATTGTCTCTGTGATGGACGTTCAAGATCTTCCACATTTTGCCTTCCTTCCTTAAAAGTTTTATGCCAGCAAAAAACACTTGCCATCAACATTGCTTCATCGTAGAAAGCTTCGTGTATCATGTTAAAAGTGTCCGATGCCGATTTTTGCAAATGCACACAAAATTTAATCGCATAATGCTGTTCCAAGGACACTTCCATTTCGACGACTGGTCGCGACTCGTAGGCGTGCCGAAACAAGCTTGCGTTTAGTGACACTCTGGCACATCAGCCCGTATATGCCATCTATCAACCTCTTTTGTTAATACAGACAGCAACATTTCTTTATTCCACAGAAATTAATATTGTGATGAGTGGTTTCGCAACAGTAAAATTAGTCTTATTACTTATTGAACAGCCCTCGTATATTAGTCAATATAAGTATCCATTATACAATACTATTTTAGTGTGTTTAACAAGAGATTTCAAAAACAAAAATTAAATAGATTCCTGTTTTATATATATATATAACCATTAGAAACCAGATATGTTTAAATGCAGCTCACATATTAGATGATAAATACAGAAATTTTACAGTGGTTACATGACTGGAGTACAGCTCTAATAACACCTATTTATTAAAAGGAAAATAAAACAGACTATGGGTTCAAATCTTGCAGAGAACGTGGATGTCTGTGATGGTCTTTTAGTGGAAGATGAATTTCATCACTGAGTGTGAGACCTTGCTTATTAGAGGCCTCAAGTGGATTGAAAAAAATTCCATATTTGATCTCTAGAGCAGGGTTTCCAAGACCATGTAATAAATAAAAAAAAAACACAAAATTAATAAAAAGAAAGAAAAATCCTTAGTATATCTAGACTACTAATGTACTATAGGTCTGTAACCTTTTATGGCAGGGAATTACATAAATGGGGAGGTTGTTAGGATCAGATTTTTACTTTAAAACAAATAGTCCAGAAATCACAGGAATATAAAAAGAATCTAAGTTTTTCAGCTTTGGAAAAGGCACATAAGGAGCCAAGAGAAAACTTGTTAAAAATGCTACAATTATATGGCATAAGTGGAACATTATGCAGTGCAATATGTGACCTATACTGCTGTTAAAAGTTTAAGTAAAAGTAAGCATTTAAAATCGAAGGAGATGTAGGCAGAGGTTAGGTGTAAAACAAGGGTGCATGCTATTGCCAATATTATTGTTAATCAGGCATATCTGAGTCACACAAAACATTAGGTTCCAGACCACTGTCATGTACCAAATTTGGTCATATACTGATTCACCCCCCTACACACACACACACACACACACGCTTGTTGTGTGTGTGTGTGTAGGGGGGTGAACATATACAGGGTGTTCGGGATAAATTTGACAGTTTCGTAAGGAAAAAGAAAATCTTCTTTGTATCTATTAAATTTAATGAATTGACAAAAAAACATTACAGGCAGAGTTAATTACAATACTATCAACAAGATTTACTCAAAATAACCACCATTAGCATCGATCACAGCTTCAATTCTGCTTCGGAACCTCGAACAAGCTGATGCTACAGTCTCCCTGGGAAGGGCCGCAAAAACTGTTTTAATTTTATCCATTAACTGGGCTTTTGTATTACTGGAAGTGCGATTGGTGTCTTTTTCAACTGCGCCCCATACAAAATAATCCATGGGGTTAAGGTCTGGGGAGTTTAGAGGCCAAACATTTGGACTGGTGAAGTCGTAGAAATTTTCAGACAACCATTTTTGACTTTTCCCAGAGGTGTGGCAAGGGGCCGAATCCTGCTGCCATACATACGGCCTACCATTGGCTACCCTTGTTATCCAGGGCTTGACTACAGTTAGCAACTCCACGAACAAAGCCCGAATTCCAATGCCAGGGTTCTTCAACACCTGTTCCTGCAGATTTGCGAGGAATTCTGCTGTACGAACGCAATCAGATCATCTGCTAGGGATCTTTCTTCTTGCTACATCCTCGTAGTCACCATTGCAAGTCTCTAGTTCATGCCTGATTGTTTTTACTGTATTCAGGGAGCATTGGGCAGCAGTCGTAATATCCTTATTTTGATGGCAGGCACGAATCATCATGATACAAGTTATTCTCTTCCATGATTCAGGTGGGTTCCAGCTATCCATCCTTTCTGACATCTTGTATATGAATGAAGAAGGGTCCAAACTTTTAAATGAAGAGAAGTGTGTGTTAATACATGTAACTTACGGAAAAATATAATTAATTATAAATATGTCAAATTTATCCCGAACACCCTGTATATGTTCATGTATATTCACATATATGTGAATATATATATGCATGTAATTATTATTACGGCGACTCCAGGGAATCCTTAGACTCATCGACCGAGGCTTTAAACATCATGTCCACACAACTATACAACATTCTCACAGTATTATTATACCTTGCCTTGAACTCGCTCACCGTCATAGCACCCACAACAGACTCTGGTAGCTTATTCCACTCATTTACCACTCTAAAAGTAAAGAATCCAGCTCTAACATCCTTGCTAACCACACTCTTTCCCAGCTTCCATAGGTGTCCCTTAGTTCTCCCACCACCAGTCCTGATCTCAAAAATATCCTCTGAATTAATCCTATAGAAACCCTTTAGCAATTTGAATGTCTCAATCATATCTCCCCTTTTCCACCTATCAACTAATTTCTGCAACCCACAAATCTTCAACCTGTTGTCATAAGGTTCATTCCATAGACCTGCTATCATCTTGGTCACTTGCCTCTGGATCCTCTCCACCTCCTCCCCATCAAGAAGAAACCTAGGTGACCAAATCTGGGCACAGTAGTTGAGATGAGGTCTTATCAAGGCGCGGTACAGAGGTACAATAACTTGCTTGTCTCTGCTCGTCAAAGTATTTTTCAACAACCAAGTGAGTTGATGAGCTGATTTAGCCACTTTTGCTATGTGCCCCCTAAACTTCATCTCCCTATCCACTAACACTCCCAAGTCCCTGGCCTCATCAATCTCCTGGAGTACAGTTCCACCAATGTGGTATACTGCTGCTAATCTTTTCACCCCAAACTGCATAACCTTACATTTTGTCACATTAAATTGACATCCATTCTCCTTAGCCCAGAACTCCAATCTATCCAAGTCGTCCTGCAAGATTTTGACATCTTCTGTATTCACTATCGCCCTCCCCAACTTTGCATCATCAGCAAACAAATGAACTGTTCCTCTTAGATCCTTCCCTATATCGTTAATGAACAAATTAAACAGCAGTGGTCCAAGAACAGAACCCTGCAGCATGCCACTAGTCACAGGCCATCTTTTGGACTCTACCCTTGAGTAAACTACTCTCTGATATCTCTCCATCAACCACCCACCTATCCATCTCACCTACCCTATATTCATTCCCATATGTTGCAGTTTATGGATTAGAATTCCATGTAGTATCCTGTCAAATGGCTTAGCCAGGTCCAGCAGCATCACTGTAAACCCATTACCCTTATCCAGTTCAGCCGTCACTATGTTATAAAACTTGAGCAAGTTACTGAGGCATGATCTACCCTTCACAAAGCCATGCTGTCTCCCGTACGGTATCTCATTTTCATCAATCTATTCCTGTATTTTTCCCTTGACTACTTTCTCTAAGACCTTGACAACAACTCCTGATATGCTGATCGGTCGGTAATTTGCAACAGTAGTCTTGGATCGTCCTTTATGCAGTAAAACTATTTCCCCCTCTTTCCACACCTTTGGGACTCAACCAGACCCAAGACCCAGATTAAACAACATGGTCAAGGGCACAGACTATTCACCTCCATTTCATTCATCACAATTCCCATATAAACTAATGGTTCCTTCATTTTTTCAATGGCACCACCTGGATGATATACTCTTGCAAAGTGCTCGCTCAGTAATTCCACTATATTGACTGATTCAGTGACCTCCTTACCATCATCATCATTCCTTAAAATCGTTCTGCCGTGTACAGTTTTTTTTTTGCTTGCAGCATATTGAAAGAACTGTTTGGGATTCTCTTTAGCTTGCATAGCTAGTTTCCTTTCATAATCTGCTTTTGTTTTTTTTTACCACACTCATTACCCTTCTGGCCTGTGCTTTATACCGTTCGTGTGCCTGAAGGTCACCTTTCTCTTAAATTCCCTCCACAGTGGTTTCTTTTTTTGCAGCTCAAGCTTAATGGTGTTATTCATCCATTTAATCCCTACTTGTTTTACTATTCAGACCCTAGGTATACAATCAGCCATAACCTCCTGTAAATGCTCCTTGACCACTTCCCATGCTCTATCAACATCCAGCCCTTGCAGTTTTACATGCCATTGCACTGAACCAAGCAATCTACTAAGCTTGTCATACTTGCCAGCACGGTAATTCCACATATACCCTGTCAATCGAAAATTCCACACCTTTAGCCACCTCCCAGGTCAAGACCTTATGATCACTCTCACCAATAGGTGGCAACATGGTCATATTCATTACAGTCAAGTTCTCAGATGCTATTACCAGGTCAAGTACTCTCAAACCCCTGGTATTTTCAATTACATGCTGTCTCAGATAGTTTATCCCTTAATAATTGAATAAAATCCATTTCCTTCCTCACCCTCCTCTCCTCCTTCCAATTAATGTTACCATAGTTGAAATCCCCCATAATAATTACCCTCCTTCCACTCATTGCTTCTATTTGCTTATGCATACTATTTCCACCATCTATTCCATCACCTGGTCTATAGCAGCACCTAACTGTATATTTTGTTCTGCCAGTCTCAATCTCAAAACTAAACAGCCTCAAATGAGCTCTTTTCACTATCCTGCAATACAACTTCAATTCTCCTTGGCTGCAGTTCATCAGCTATCATCAATACACCCCTCCCCCCATTTTATTTTCTCTGTCCCTCTAAACACACTATAATCTACACATTCTATCCCACTAACTATATCATCTTCCATCAGCCATGTTTCACTAATGCCAATAACCTGTGGCCAGAAAGAGCCAACCAAGGCCAAAAATTCTTCCTTCTTGTTCCTAATACTCCTGGCATTAGTATACATGAAATGCAGATGTCCCTTTGTCCCACTCCTATCTTGATACGTTATTCTAACTATCCCATTCCGATTTCTTGTCCTTAGTACTGGCTCGGGTACATTATATACATTCTTACACTCAACTGTCTCACTGATGTCCACATATCCACTCCCCCCCCCCCCTCCTTGGTAGTTCTAGTTTCCCTGGTTCTGCACATCCATTTTCACTTCATTCAGCAACACTTTTTCCAGTCTCCGCACACCAAATCCATTCAAATGCATGCCATCCATCTTGTATAAATCCTTTCGCCCATCAAACTCATTCCACACGGCCACGAATTCCACACCACACCGTCTGCATAACCTGTGCATAAAGTCATTTGCGATTATGGCCTTCCTTCTAAACTCCTCTCTGTCGTACTGCGGCAACAGACTCACCATCCTAACTCTGTCACTCTTTTCTTTCGCTACCTTTAACAATACTTTCAAGTCCTGGTTTATGGTTAATGGTTTAATAACATTTTTAAATACTCATATATGAGAATAAATGATGTAAATAAGGCATTTACTCACATCAGGTATGAAAATGAAAAATTTAGAATACTTTTCGCAAAAGAAAAAGCTATTCTGAATAGCTTGGCTTAAGGGAACATGCCAACCAATTTGATCATCAATATACACCATTAAAAGGTTTTCCATTTTGGCAATAAAACTGTCACATTTGTGGATCACTGTAGCATTAATTAGTGGTGTGGATAGACAAGGACCTAGAATTCATTTGCCACATTGCACAAATTGTGAAGTTGTCATGTTGGATAATGGCAATGATGCAGGGACCCTGACATGCAAAAATAAAGAGGTTATGATTCTATTGTATAAGGCCTCATATGGATTATTGTGAACAGATTTGGTCATTGAGTTTTTGGTGATGAGGATATGTTAGAAATTGTCCAGAGAAGATTCACAAAAGTCAGTGGTCTTTAGGATGTGGAGTATGAAGACAGATTGAAAGAATGTGATTTTTTAGTTATGTATACTCTACAAGTTTCACTATATAAGAAGTTGATATATTTGAACCTATAATATTATATTCTTTATGTGGACTGACACTAAATCTGACCTGAACTGGTGCAGGAGCAGATACTGTGTGCTGTAACTGGAAATAGCCAACAGTAACAGCTTTCATGGTCTGGTCACATTGTAGCATTAATTCTCTTACTTGTATCAACACCTCTTCCTATAAAAGAAATATTCAGTCATAAGTACAAAGTTTACTGACAACTTAAAAGAAAATCATAAGCTATTTCATTCATATAAGCAATTGTAAGGGAGTATATTTTTTAATGAAATTCTATCATAATCTGGTTTTCTATAACACATTTTTCTTTGGAAAGTCAATATAATAAACATGTTGATTAAATAAAAAAGATCACTTGCTAATGTCAACAAATCAACATGTAATGAAATCACTTATACATCTTATCCACATGTAAGATGCTATCAAAATTGTCATGAGGAAAGGCTACCACCTGCAAATGAAAACATGTCATTTTTTCACAAATCATTATCATTATCTCACAAATGTTTATGTAATAAATAAAAAATAAAAAGCAGAAAAAATAACTTTTTAAAATATCTTTAAAACATTGAAAGAATTTTTAAAACATATGGAAAATGATGAGGCTAGAGATGCCATATTGCATTTAGGAGTGCAGAAATGTATGTTTTGGGATAAATGTTAAAGATACCAAGCTATTTTAAACCTGGTTTTACTCCATTTCCCAAGTAAGCAAACAGACAAACAAGTCAAGTTTGCACCTGCAATTGTTACAAATCTAGCTGATCCTGCACATTTTGGGATAATTAAATCATTTCTGAATTTTAGTAAACAGAGATTAGAAATTTTCCCATGCAGCTGGAAATTTGCAAGGATTATCTCCATTCATAAAGAAACTTCATTATATAGAATGAAGAACAGCAGGTAGGCCACTTAGTCATAAGCATTATGACAAAGTAGACGTCGTAAAGAAATGCTGAGGTGTTGTTCATTATCCATTATAAAGCTTAACAGTATAACTAATGCCAAGAGGAAAAAAATGCATTTATTCAACTCACTAATATTTCACTGGCTTTCTGCCCAGCATCATCAGAGTTGCATGAAATTAAGCTGTTTCTACAATTACATAGTTTAGTGCTGTGTGTCTGTCAGTTTCATTGTGCTTTGATGATGCTGGGTAGAAAATCAGCAAAATATTAGTGAGTTTAATGAATGATTTTTTCCCTCTTGGTGTTGGTTATACCTTTAACCTTTATTATGGATATTATGCAGTGGCAAGCCCTAAAGAAAACATTGATTGATTCGGCCAGAGAGGCATGTGGTGAGATTGTCTGCAAGGATAGAAAAATCAGAACTTCATGGTGGACACAGGAAGTTAAAAAGGCAGTGAAGAAAAAAAAAAACAGTGTATCAAAAGTTCCAGGCAAATAAGTCAGCTTATACTCTTAGAGAATGTAGAGACAAATTTAAGAAAGCTAAACACTGTGTAAAACTAGCTAAACAAAAGTCATGAAAAGACTTTGTTACGAACACAGAAAATAAATATCAAGAAAGTGGCAAGATATTCTAGAGGTTGTTAAAAAAGCTCAGAAATGGAAGAAAGAGTGCTGTTAAAAGAATTAGAGATGTCCTTGAAGTATGGAGAAAAAGATATCCTTGAAGTATGGAGTAATTACTTCGAAAAATTGCTAAATGAAACAAGCAGTGATAGCACAGTGGTAAAAAAAAAAAAAAAAAAAAACTCAACAGGGATGCAGTAAGGAATACATATCCATACTTGAAGTAGAAAAAGCCACTAAAGGCCTGAAATGTGGAAAGAAAGGCAACAGGAGTAGATGATATTCGACCAGAAATGCTCAAGTATGGAGATATAAAAGTCTTACGGTGGCTGCACTGCATAGTTCAGAAGGCCTTAGACAGAGGGATGAATTTCAGATGATTGGAATAGAACTCTCATAGTATCCATATAAAACTGAATAAAACTGAATTTTATTTATTAGTCAATAAATAAAATAAAACTGAATGTGAGAATTCCAGAGGTATTTCTTTACTGAGTGTTTCAGGTAAGATTTACACAAGTATACTTGAGAAACAGTTGAGAAGGATTGTGAAAGAAAAGCTTGGTGAAGAACAAGCTGGATTCAGGTCATATAGAGGCTGTCAGGATCAGATTTTCACTTTACGACAAACAGTTGAGAAATCGTGTAAATATAACAAAGATCTTTTTATTATGACCTTTTTCTTGACTACTAGTATTAATAAATTAAAGACTTAATTATGTATGTTAGTCAAGTAAATATTAGTTTAATATCCAACGTGTCACTGACTGATATCTGTCAGCATTTTCAAAGGAATACACTGGTAAGCAATAGAAAGTAACAAAAACTAGGAAACTAACCGACAATTCTAAAAATTATATAAAGTATCACTGCCCATGATACAATGATATAATACGCATGTCGCAAGCACAACGTTTTATTTGTTGAGATATTTAATGTAATTTTCATGAAAGTTCATTTCTTTTTGGTTAAATGATCTGATTAGAGTTTTCCATATATCTGGTAAGATTAGGCCTTGATTCTTATTTAAGTTACCTGTTGAATGGGCAACTGTAGCAGCTTCTTTAAATGTTCTGGAATGGTAGTTGTCTTCTAAGTAGGGAATATGACTCATATCCCATTCAATATTATGGTTGGTAGAGGCAAAGTGTGAAGAAAGGTCTGATATATCCTGTCTGTTATTCCTTACATAGCCTATGTGTTTTTTCTTTCTTGTATCAAAACTTCTAGATGTTGTCTGTCCAATGTAATTAATACCACAAGAACAAGGTATGCTATAAACTCCAGAGTATTTATAGAAAGGATGGCTATCTTTCAGTGATCTTATAAACTTTTGAATGGTCTTAATAGGTTTGAAGGTTACTCTGATATTATATGGTTTTAGAAGAAGAGCTAATTTTCTGGATATGGCACTAACAAATGGAATTGTTATAGAGCTGATGTATTGGGTTTCATTTCGTTGTCTTTGCAGTATGTCACTAAAGAGAATCTTGTTGATGATTCTTGTAGGGTTGCCATTTAGGGATAGATCTTTGGATATTTTCATTAATTCTTCTTGTAGGTAGTTAGGGTCTGTGGTACACTGTATAGCTCTTTTTTTGAGCATATGGATTATATGCTCAAAAAAATATATTATATTTTTTTTGAGACCAGAAGTTTATAAGATCACTGAAAGATAGCCATCCTTTCTACAGATACTCTGGAGTTTATAGCATACCTTGTTCTTGCGGTATTAATTACATCGGACAGACATCTAGAAGTTTTGATACAAAAAAGAAAGAACACATAGGCTATGTAAGGAATAACAGATAGGATATATCAGGCCTTTCTTCACACTTTGCCTCTACCAATCATAATATTGAATGGGATATATGAGTCATATGCCCTACATAGAAGACAACTACCATTCCAGAACATTTAAAAAAGTTGCTACAGTCGCTTGCAACACGCATATTATATCATTGTATCACGCACAGTGATAACTTTATATAATTTTTAGAATTGTCGGTTAGTTTCCTAGTTTTTGTTACTTTCTATTGCTTACCAGTATATTCCTTTGAAAATGCTGACAGATATCAGTCAGTAAAATGTTGGATATTAAACTAATATTTACTTGACTAACATACAGAATTAGGTCTTTAATTTATTAATAACAAAGATCTGTATTTAAGTTTTGTAGATCTGGAAAGGCATATGACAAGTTGCCAAGAGAGAAGCTATTCAAAACATTACAGTTATATGGTGTCAATGTGGAATTATATCAAGCAATACTTAGTCTTTATTTGAGTTGCAAGTCAGCAGTTAGAATTCAACAAAGTACAAGAAGGCGGTTTTATGTTAAATCTGGTGTCAGATAATGATGTACATTATCTCCTCTGTTATTCATAATCTATATGGATCACATTATGAAGGAAAGTGGTATTAAACATGATATCAAAATTGGAGATGTTAATCTCAGCTATTTGCTTTATGCAGATGATGTTATACTTTTAAATAAATCCACTACAAGTGTGCAAGATTCCCTGACTAAATTGAATAACTGTTGTAATAGATATGGTATGAAGGTCAGCAATAACAAGGCAAAGACAATGAAAACAGGCAGAAGCATTGAAAATAACATTGTGAATGAAGAACCTATAGAACAAGTAAAACATTTCAGCTACTTGGGCATGATTTTTAGTGAAGATGGTAAATTAAATATGGAAACAGACAACAGAATCAACAAAGCTGGTATGGTAGGAAGTCAACTGAATAAATTTATATGGAATAAGAGAGCAATTAGTCAAAACACTAAATTTGCTATACACAAGACAGCTTTCAAACCAATTTTAACTTATGGATCTGAGAGCTGGGTTAGAAATAAAACACTTGACCAATGACTGGAGACCACAGATATGAGAGTCCTGAGAAAGAATAGGGGCGTGAACAGATGGCATCAATGGCAATATCATATTAAAAAACGAGGATATTAGGTATAGTTTCTGGGAAAATTCCCATGCTACTCCTCTTAAACACTATTATTATAATTATAATAATAATAGGAAGGGAGCATGGGGGGGGTTGACGCGGGAAAAATAAATCTGGAAACCCAGGTTTTGTGTTAATAATATATATATAAATATATACATTATTCTGTTTAGGGGCGGAAGGGTTTACTTATGGGGAAACTGGGACAGGGGAGAGCATTAACGGGGTGTGGACTGTTTCGGTCGACTGACCATCATCGGAACATTTTCGAAATGAGTGTAGGACTATGTCAATACTGGAAGTTGAATCTGCCAAATAAGGGCATTTGTTGTCGCTGTATTTGAATGGTTTTATGAAAAGTTTTTTTTCTTCTTAATTATATCACATAGATTTGTATAATAGTGCTTTTAAGTAATAGCCAGACCAGATATAATCACTGTACTGTGGTATTGTGATTCTAAATGTCTTTGCTTCGGTTGTTTTTTGATTAACATGGAAGTGCTAGTTAACATTACAAAAATGGCAGCAGTGGCAATAAAGAAACATGCGCCAGCAACATGGAAGGTCACAACTCAGGAGATTGAGTTTTTTCCTGGACTTTTCGCAGTGGACACAATACAATTGTTTTGTGTATGCACTCAAAAATGTTAAAGATTTATGGAGTATTAGTATGAAATGATAGAAAAGGAAAGTATTATAGTGTATTATAGGGCAGAGTGATGCAGTGCAGCAAATGTGAGAAGTGTGATGAAAGGTTATGACATTCCAAAAATGAGAACAGTGTTACCAGAAATAATCAGAAAATGGATGGAAGAGCTTAAGCAAGAGTTAATGAAAATGAAGAGTCAAGTTAAACATACAGAGGAGAAAATTGAATATTTAAAGAAGAGAATAATTGATATAAATGAAAAGGAGATTAATAGGAAGAAGCAAGCATCTAAAGATGATAACATCTTTACATGGCGATTCAATCATTAAAGGTGTGGTAAAAAAAAATAAGGTGCATAAAATATGTTCTCCCGGTGGTACCATAAAACAAATATTAGATGCTTTGCACAGAAAGAAAGAATGGGCGTCAGAATTAGTGGTAGTGATGGAAACAAATAACACGGATAGTGAGACAAAAAATGTGGAAAGGGACTTGAAGTTGTTGCAGGAGGTGAAGGATAATAGTGTCATTGGGAAAGTGGTTAGTTTGTTGCACGGATATGAGAGTATAGAACTGAGAAAGGAAACAACGATAATAAATGACAAGATGGCTGAATTGTGTCAGGCAGAGAGTGTTCAATTTGTTAATGTATGGAATGAATTCGAAGAAAAGTTAGAATGGTTCAAAGCCGATGGAACGTATCTGAATGGGTTTGGTGTTGGTCACCTGGAGTAGTTTTTGTTTACTAAAAGTCAGAGAGAGGTTGAGGAAGGACAGGAAGAGGTGGATATAAAGGAGGTTAGAAAGTGATTATGGCAGGGCACAGTGATGCGGTGCAGAACAGATGGAATGAGAAGTATATGAATGAAAATCAGAGACATGATCAGGGAAACAGGAATGGTCAGAACAAGGAGAGAAGTGTATTATAGCAGAGAGAGAGAGAGAGTACAGAGTGATTGTTGATGGGATAGTCTCCAAGAGTGGAGAATTGTTATGCTTGTATACTAATGTAAAGTATCAGAAATAAATGGTCTGAGTTTGTAGCATTGATCAAATCAGTATGCCTAAAAATAATTGGCATAAGTGAAACTTTTTTTTTGACTGAGGATGATATACTGTTAGGACTTGAAATGGCAGGATATTGAATTTTCCAAAAGGATAGGAAGAAGTAAGGAGGGGGGGGGGGAAATGTTAATGGTAGCAGAGGAATTGTGTCCTTCAAGAATGAAAGTGGAAAATAATATTATTCGTAAACATTTTGAAGCTGTTTGGTGCGAACTTGAGATCAATACAGTAATATTTCTAACAGAATGTCATTATAGGCCAGGGAATGTGAACACTAATTGTGAAATGTTTAGACAAATTAGTTGGGAAAGTAAAAGGAAGATGATAATGCTAATGGGAGATTTTCATTATAGGAACATCATTTGGAAAGAAGAGATAGTGCATAGTAAATTGATGCAAAGAGAGTGAATTTGTTGAATTTCTGCAGGATAATTTGGCAGTGTTGATATCTCAATTCATAACCACATGCTCACAGAATGTGGTTGTGAATGATGTATCAACACTGCCACCTGTTGGTGAAAGTTATCATGAGGTATAGGTTTGTAAGGTAGTCAAACAGGAAAAAAGTTGTTATCAAGAAGGTCTATATGGTGAACTATAAGGTGAGTGATTATGGGAAGCTCCGTAGTCAACTAGCATCAATAAACTGGGTTGATGAATTATGTAGAAAAGATGGTGAGAGTGCATGAGAAATGATAAGGTAGTATCTAACACAAGCAATGCATAACTGCATACCAAGAGTTAAGCAAATAAAGAGAATAGGAGTGAGATGGATGAAGTAAAATCAAGCAAGCAGTGTTATAATAGAAGTTATGGAGGAAGTACATGACAGTTTGTAGTGAACAGATGCATGAAGAATATATAAAAAAGGGAATGATGACAAATGACAAGCATGGTTAAAAAGAAAAAGTAGAATATGAGAGAAGATTGACCAGTCAGGTCAAAGTTAATCCAAAGGAATTTTTCTGCTATATGTGGCAAGCAAGAAGAAAAATAATTATGTCAGGTTGACACTGGTGGATAGTTATGATAATAGAGTAACCATACCAAATGATGTAACAGAATTATTTAACAAACATTTTGTCAGCATATATTACAGTGTGTAAATGATGCTGTGCAACATATAGAAGAGAGGGAAGGGTTAGGAGAATTAAAGGTGAAAGAATCAGAGGTGTATCACATGTTGCTCTTGGGTTAGATGTTAAGATGGCTGTGGAAATAGATGAATATATCACCATGTATTTTTAAAGGATGTGCAAAAGAATTAGCCATGTCCTTGAACTACTTATTTAATGAAGGTCTTGCAGTGGGAAAGGTTCCTAAGGAGTGGAAAGAAAGCAAAATAATACCTCTCCACAAGCATGGTTCTAGAACAGAAGTTTCCAATTATAGAACAGTCTCTATAACTGCAGTTGTGATCAAAGTGTTGATCACAACTGATAATGTTGGTAACAGACTGATTTGGAGAAAAATTGTAGATAGGAAATTAGTAATGATGTAAATTTTTCATGTAGTACTATCATATCCTGTATACCTTGAGGGTGCATGTCAGGAATTTGATGATGACGATGTGCATTTTTATCAGATGGAGCATCACTTCTGAGAGTGAATTTTTTTGCTCTGAACTGGAATGATTTACTGGAGTAAAAAAAAAAAAGTCAATCCTTTGGATCAAATCCTCAAAGATAGATATCCCAGAACCTAAACATGAATTGTGTCAGTAGGATAGAAATATATTCACAAAAAAACTAGTCTAGCCATAAATACTCTCACAAATTGAGCAGTGCATAAACCTTGTATCTATCAGTAAATCATTTACAGCTTTCAGTGCATACAAACTTCATGTGTAACATGCATATAGTCAATGTTTGAAATGCTTCCCTTTTGCCTTCAAACAGGCCCAAAGTCTGTGAGGCCACATATTGGTTGCAGCATGCACAATATTGAATGGAAACAATGGAAAATCTATCTATTCGATCTTGTACTACTTCTGCTCACCCCACATCCACCTTCAGGCTTGCGATGCTGGAATGTCCTTTCTTATAGGTTACTCTCTCTCGCTCTCAAGCTTCAACCACAATATGAAACCAAATTCAGATATCCATCAAATTCAGATAGGACCTTCCAGAGACCAATGAGATGGTGGTATGTGGTCAGGCACATTCACCTCCTCAACACTTTTAAAACTCAAACTTCTTACCTTTTCACAAAGATACACTGTCACCATTTCTGCTATCTGGGGTTTAAGACAACTTGTCTTATTTTGATCAAATGGGAAGATTGGTCAAAAAACATATTTTAGAACACCATCCAGTTTATGAAACCTGATAATGGTTTAGCTCAATGTGGTATTGGTAACACAACTCACAAGATCCAATTGGCAAATTTCAATTTACATTTGCTTTGGATAAATATTAACTTTTAAATGTAAATGATCAAACTTTCAAAGTGCTGAAGCCTTATTCCATCATCCCATCACAACAAATCATAACGACCTGCCTTCCTATTCCAAAAGTTTGGTTAAACTTATCCTCAAATGCATTAAATTTTTTTAATTTTTAAATTTATTTTTATAAATGTGTGTGTGTGTGTATGTATTATATACATACATACATATCATATCTCAATATTGTGTTAATCTAGTTGCCATGTCATTTAGAATGATCTATTACAACATGCATTTTAATATACATTTGGCACATTTGTGTATATAAGCAATTCCTCGATTAATGCATTTAATGCGTTCTTTAAAACAGGCGCATTAATCGAAAACGCACTAATTGAATATAATAACCTATGAGAAAAAGTATAATTTATTCCTTAAATTTCTTTTTTGACCCTTAATTTTTTTTTATAAAAGAATTAGGGCATATCTCAAGGCCTAGTTAAAGAAAAACCATGAAGCTGAAAAAAAGTAAAACATTATTATTTTTTTAAATAATGAAACCTGTCGTGAGATCATAATTAAAAGAAACACACGTATTAACCACAGCGAAAATTATTTAACTGTAAATATTTCATCCTAAGTATCTTAGGACATCATCAGTACAGTAGTTTAAACAATAATAGGAATAACATAAGTTAGGGCACATGATTACAATAGAATCTCATTAAACGTGCGTAAAGTGTTACAGAAGTAAAAAAATAATAATTATTATTTTACACAATTTTGTATGACAATTTCCCATACTTTAGAAATAGTAAGAACATCGTTGCAGTTTAAATTTGGTCTATGTAGTAGGGCTTCAGAACTTTCTTTATATAAACGTTCATGTTTATATAAAGATCTATGTAAAAGTTTAGACTTTTCCCAATGGATCCTATGGCTTGGATTTTCAATTCCGTGTTGAGAGAGGCCAGATTTCTGCGGTTTAAAAAGACGAATGTGGTCTTGATGTTTCGAGATGTGTTTCTGAACAGACCTACTTGTCTGCCCAAAGTAAGACAATTTGCATGAGCATGAAATATCGTAAATGCCAGGCAACATCAAAGGTGAGAGTTTGTCCTTAGGAGAAGGTAACAAGTTGTAAATTTGGTTGATAGGTTTGTAAGTAGTGGCAAAATTGTATTTCTTCATAATTTTAGAAAGACGTTCAGAGATGCCTTTAATGTAAGGTATGGGAATCCTATGGACTTCTTGTCTGGTTTGATATGTGTGGGAAAGTGACTGGTGATTTTTTGAGTTGTTTTAGGATTATATCCATTTAGGATGGCTGTATTTTTGATTACTTTTAATTCTTGGTTTAGAGATTCTTCAGAGGAGCAGAATTTGTGTGCTCTGGAAACTAGTGATTTAATAATGCCAGATTTCTGAGATGGATGATGAGTGGAAGAATTGTGAATGTAGCGACCTGAGAATGTAGGCTTGCAAAAGACAGATGTGGTGATGGAACTGTCTTCTTTTCTTTGAACGTGTAAATCCAAAAAGGAGATACCCTGTGGAGATTCTTTTTTAAGCTACACAAAACTAATGTTCCACTCAGACCCGTCGTAGACTGTATCAGCAGTCCAACTTACAAGTTATCAAGATTCTTATCTAACCTTCTCCGTCCTCACATAGGCCCCTCAGTCTCTTCAATCAAAAATTCTACAGAGTTTCACACAAAAATGAAAGACATTCAACTGTCAAAAACTGACTTGTTAATCAACTTCGACATTGTCTCCCTCTTCATGAACATTCCCCATAAAGAAACAATAGAATTACTAACTCAAAAATTTCTGTCTAATAAAGTTGAATTGCTCAAGTTTGTTATTGCATCAGGTTACTTCACCTGGAAAGGTCAAATTTACAAGCAAAAAGAAGGAACAGCAATGGGATCTCCTTTATCACCAAACCTAGCAAACTTGTTTCTAGAACACCTTGAGGAAAAAATATTCACTTTTGAACCCAAACCAAAACTTTGGTTTGGGTTCAAAAGTGAACTTAAGATATGTTGACAACGTATTTGCAGTCTGGGATCATTCCGAACATGAATTACAACTGTTTCTAGATAAAATTAACGTTCTTCATCATCGCATCAACTTTACATTAAAAAAAGAATCTCCACAGGGTATCACCTTTTTGGATTTACACATTCAAAGAAAAGAAGACCGTTCCATCGCCACGCCTATCTTTCACAAGTCTACATTCTCAGGTCGCTACATTCACAATTCTTCTGCTGATCATCCATCTCAGAAATCTGGCATTATTAAATCACTAGTTTCCAGAGCATACAAATTCTGCTCCTCTGAAGAATCTCTAAACCAAGAATTAAAAGTAATCAAAAATACAGCCATCCTAAATGGATATAATCCTAAAACAACTCAAAAAATCATCAGTCACTTTCCCACGCATCAAACCAGACAAGAAGTCCATAGGATTTCCATACCTTACGTTAAAGGCATCTCTGAACGTCTTTCTAAAATTATGAAGAAATACAATTTTGCCACTACTTACAAACCTATCGACCAAATTTACAACTTGTTACCGTCTCCTAAGGACAAACTCTCACTTTTGATGTTGCATGGCATTTATGAGATTCCATGCTCATGCAAATTGTCTTACTTTGGGCAGACAGGTAGGTCTATTCAGAAACGCATCTCGAAACATCAAGACCACATTCGTCTTTTTAAACTGCAGAAATCTGGCCTCTCTCAACACGGAATTGAAAATCCAAGCCATAGGATCCATTGGGAAAAGTCTAAACTTTTACATAGATCTTTATATAAACATGAACGTTTATATAAAGAAAGTTCTGAAGCCCTACTACATAGACCAAATTTAAACTGCAACGACATTCTTACTATTTCTAAAGTATGGGAAATTGTCATACAAAATTGTGTAAAATAATAATAATTATTTTTTTACTTCTGTAACACGTTACGCACGTTTAATGAGATTCTATTGTAATCATGTGCCCTAACTGTATGTTATTCCTATTATTGTTTAAACTACTATACTGATGATGTCCTAAGATACTTAGGATGAAATATTTACAATTAAATAATTTTCACCGTGGTTAATACGTGATTCTTTTAATTAATTAGTAAAACATATTCAGAATATAAATTTATTATTCTACTTCTTAACAAAGAATTGAGCTAACATAGTTTGCCAGGCATTCTATTTCTTTTTTTCATACAAACTGAAAAAAATATGGCCCTATTGCCTCTTGTACTACATCTGCAAAATTTACTGCTTCTCTCTTCATCAGGATCAACCTCTAAGCATTGCTGCTTAAAAACTTCGATTGTATGAAAAATATTTTGAAATTGTTTCTGTGAAATCTCTTTGGGCTTGTCAGTGATTAAATTTTCTTCATATTCTTCAGGATTTTCCTGCTGTGCATCTAAATTCAGCAGGTCGGAATCACTCAATTTCTTAGAATGAGAAATTGAGTGGATCGTGACAAAATAAACAACATGTATGTACTGCCGCTTACCAACATTAAGAATTAACCTCTTTCGTGGTATTTATCATCTGTATTCTTCACAAAATCTTTCCATGACTTGAATAGCTTATACCACTAGAATCATTTAAATGGATTTCAATTTTAAAAAGTTTTAATTTGTTGACCACTGTAATATGTATTTAAGTTGTATATGAATTTCAGTGGGCAGCATGAAATGCCTACTTTCAGAGTTCTATATATTTGGAAAATCTAGAAAAGCTATGCTGGACTGCATCAGTCTAATGTTTCATCTTCCATTCTATTTAAATGACTATGTCGCTTTGGATTTGCTCTCATATCAAAATTTGGGATTTTGGCTCATTTACATCTAACTTCCCACCAAACCAGCTTATTCTGTTATCTATTTCCATATTTATCATCCTCATAAAATTACTCAAATAGTCAAAATGTTTTGTTGGACTTTCATAGTCTTCATTTCCTGATGTGTGCCTCTCGAGGGCACACATCAGGAAATAACCTGTCAATAGTTAAGACCATTGATAATTCACACAAGATTCCCCCCGTCTCCTCCTTTGACAAACTTCCAATAAAGCAGAAGTTATTAACTTTTCTAGATTCCACCAAAACTGTGGCAAAGATTGATTTCGATTATTCTTCAAATATCTATTATATAAAGCAAAAATTAACATATTTTCACATTGTGTGTGTTAATACACACACACTCAATGTAAAAAGCAAACACAGATGAATATATGAGTATGCATGTACAAAATTTAAGCTAACCTTTATTTTCTCTAAAGACTGCTGCCTTTCATTTGCTTCTGCTATACAGCCTTTATATGTTGTTTCAGCTTCTGTAGATTTCTGTTGTGCATCCTCTTCTAATTTCTTCTTCTTTTCTGCTTTACTTGATTCAATACCTTCACTGACCTCTGCTTTTTGTGAAGATTCTTTAGCTTTTTCATATTCTTGTTGCCGCTGGTGATAAAGAGACTTTGCTTTACGCAAATTGCTCAGAGCTTCATGCTAAAAAAAATATATATACTTAAAGAAAACCTATACAGGTTAAGAAGAATTAGCTAAGGTCGTATTCAAAAAATTTCACAAAATGTTAGCAAAAATATGAAAATAGAATAATCACTTACAAATAGCAATTATAAATCTTTAGCTGTAGCAAGAAATTCATGCTCAGGAACATAATACATATTGTCCCATGGGAAACAAAAAATATGGGGCCATGAAACATTTTTTTAAATTTAGGATAATTTTGTTAATTTGATTTATTCTTGTTTAAAGTGCTTTGCTGAATGCTTTTCAATACACTGATAGGTATGAAATGCTATCTAAAAATGTCTGCAATGGCTAAAAAAATGTGCAGGCTTACAATATTACATTATTAACAGCATCTTCATGGAGTCTGGAGACTCATTGCAGGAGACCCAAATTAACCATGATAAACACAAATCCCATCATGTCCCTCCTTGAACCTGTTCACCATCAAGAGAATTCACAACCAATTCTGGCAATCCATTCCACTCACTCACCACTCTCCATGCAAAAAATCTGGTCTGCACACCCCTACTAACCACACTCTTACAAAACTTCCACGGATGGCTGATGTTTCTAATGATGTTGCTACATTCTGTACCCTTGTGCTGATTTGCTACAAACCAGCTTCTCTCTTTATACAGGTCTTTCAACTTCTTTCTTTTGAGAAAAACCTGTTCCTTTCTCCATTCAATTGTATTCTGTTTTACTGCTTGTTTGAATTTTAACCACATATGCCAGTTCCAAGTAACATTATTCCAATTTGAACACAGGATCTGGAATTTGGTTGAAAAGATCAATGGAAAATTTGGTGGAAGTCTCCATGGCCCAGAACTGATCTCTACTTTTTCCATGCAGCAGAATTTAAGTAGAACTGGATTATGATCTGACATGTTAATGTCAAGATGTTTTATTTGAATTATCCTGTTTATAAGGGAATAAGAAATAAGCCTACTCCCCACCATATATATAAAGTGTTCACAAAATTATAAATAATAGAATAAAATCTAAACTAGAGGGAATGCAATCCTGTGAACAAGCTGGATTTAGAAAAAATTACAATACTTTGGACCATATTCACACATTAAGACAGCTCATTGAAAAATCAATTGAATACAATAAACCCTTATGTCGCCTATATAGACTACGAAAAAGCATTTGATTCAGTTAAAACATCTGCGACACTAAAAGCACTTGAAACCTAGGGAACTGAAAAACCATATATATATATATATAAAAATATTTACAATAATGCAACTTCTGTAATTAAATTATACAAAAACAGTGAAAAGTTCCCAATACAAAAAGGCATCCAGCAAGGTGACATATCTTCCATATCTTCCAAATTATTTACAGCTGCACTAGAGAAAGTCTTTAGAAATCTTGATTGGGAAACAAAAGGAATAAACATAAATGGAGAAAGGCTGCATCATCTGAAATTTGCAGATGATATTGTTCTAATAGCAGATAATCTTGAAGATCTGGAAGAAAGGCTAAATCAGCTAAATGAAGCCTCCAGAGTAATTGGATTAAAAATAAATAGGGAAAAAAATAAAAATAATGAGGAATAAATACATAAACCATAGAGCTGTCAAAGTTGAAAACCATGAAACAGAACAAGTTACTTCATATGTATATTTGGGCCAATTGTTATCCTTTGAGGATTACCCAAGAAAAGAGATTGAACGAAGAATTCACCTTGGATGGATAGCTTTATGGGAAAATGAGAGACATATTCAGAAGTGACATCCCTATGAGTCTAACATAGTATAATGCTCGAGTCTTGACGGGTAACAGATTGATCTGGGGGAAAATTGTAGATAGGAAGTTAGTGGTGATGTCAGTTTTTCATGTAGTACTATCATACAATCGTCTACACCCCTTGAGGATACATGTCAGGAATTTGAAGATGATATATAACTTGAGACCAGTTCGAATTGTATTTGAGATTTTAGATACCATTAGGACACAGTTCGCAAATATATCTATTTTACAAAATAAAATTCTACCAAAAAGGTTGCAACTAATGTGTCACATAAACTTTGTGAAAAGGCACTGTCCAACATGAAAGTGGCACATGCATATGTTAAAGAGTTCTATGCAGACAATGTCCAGCATGAGCATGTTAAACAATAGATTAGGTAACAAATGCAAACATATAGAAATGTTTTCAGAAAATTTAGAGAAACAAAAAATGCTAATAATAATAATTCTTAATAAAAATTGTATTCATCAACTACTAATAACTACTAATAACTACCTAGTTATCTAAAAATAAGAAGCTTTTCTGATCGTTAAAAACCGAATGTTTTTATTTATATTTTAAAAGTATTTCTTTATTGTTTCCTGTACATTTTCATTGTTTTGGATTTGTTTTACACATATCTTTATATGAATATAGAAGATATTTTACTGAACACTGGATCCTGCAAAGTTCTTAATGTTATGACTTATGGCACATTAAAAATATATTTCATATGCTCAAACAAGATTAGACTATGCAGAGTAATAATATAAAATGTAATTTCTGTTAAAAATCAAGATAAACAAAAATTACCATTTTTTTAACTTCTCTTTCCCAGGCTTCTTTGATTTGCTTCCGAATCTTTTCATGCTCATTCCTTCTGATAGTTAGTGGCTATAATTTGAGGTGAGATAGGGAGGAAGGAGAGGAGGAAATAGAAAAAAAAAATTCTGTAATGATAACATAATGGTAATGATAAAAAAAAAAAATACAGAAGTATATATAGTGTACATTTTTGGTTGATATATTCCATATGAATGGAATATATCAACCATTTTATGCTTCTTATCCATGTTATTTCAATTTCAAAGGACACTTTGCATCCACATTGTGACTGATGTGTGAACACATCAAAGCCAGTAGTGCAGTTAAAAATCCTAAAAGAATTAAATGAATGGTATTCAAAATGACATACAGACCCATATTTATATTTTGCTATGACCTATAAATTTTTAAATAGTATCAGAGTGATTTGTATAAATATTTATTCATATACTAGGGAATCCACTCTTGCTTTCCAACTTTTTTCCTAATTGTGTTTCATTCAGTTCAGGAAAGTGTCTAATGCCTGGCAGCCATGGGACCAGATAACAAAAACATAGTCAATGTATCTAAGCCAGACTTTGGGTTTTAAAGGAGAGGAATCTAGAGCACATTGCTCAAAAGCTCACCATTATCCCCCCCCCTCCCCAATTGATAACTTTTATATGGAAGCTTTTGAGCAATATGCTTTAGATTCCTCTGCTTTAAATCCCAAAGTCTGGCTTAGATATGTTGACAATGTTTTTACTATCTGGTTGCATGACCACCAGACATTAAACACTTTCCTCAGCCACGTAAACAAACAACACAAATGCATACAATTTACAACTGAGATTGAAAGGCAGAATATGGTTCCTTTTTTAGATACACTTGTCACACATCTTCCTTCTGGCAGTCTTTCCTTCACCGGAAACCTACACATACTGGTCATTATATACACAAACTCCTACCACCATCCAACACAAAAACTAGGTGTCATTAACACACTAAAAAAAAACAAACAAAAAAAAAAAAACAGGACTTTGAAGATTTGCTCCAATGAACAAGCACTTAAAAGATGAATTAAAAGTTATCAGCAATACTCTTCTAAAAATTGGTTACAGCCAAAATACTATCATCAACAAAATTCTTCACAAGACCTCGCTTAAAAACAAAAATAAACTAGACTACAATAAAACTGTAACCATTCCATACATTAAAGAGATATCAGACAAAATAAACAGAATACTACAGAAATACAACCTTAAAGCCACCTTTAAACCTCCTGCAAAATTAAAGAACTTACTCAATTCATCCAAGGATCCACTTCCTCTGCTGGCCCACCCTGGAGTATACCATATTCACTGCACCTCTAATTTGCCCTATATATGGGAAACAGGACATACAATTCCTATCAGAAAAAAGGAACATAAATGGCACATTAAATTTAATAACTATGATACAGCTGGCCTTTCTGATCATGCTCTGAATACTTGACACAGAATTGACTGGAAAGGCATCTGTTATTTACATTACACCAAAATGTGGTATGAACATAAATTTAAGGAGGTCTGTGAAATTCTTATCAACCACCCTAATCTTATCAATAATGATAGTCTAAAAATCCCAAGAATATGGAAGGCACATATTCTACCTGCATAACCTTTCTGCCTAAAAGTCAATTATAAATACGATTATAGGTAATCCAGGATCTTAATTCTAATATAACAACTCTCATGTTAAATTAGGACATCACTCTTGTTGTAATAAAACTATCTATATGAAATTGTTTTCCCAATGTTGTCATAAATAGAATATAGCTTTGATGTAGTTATTTTATTTATTTATTTTTTCTCACTAGAGATCAGTCCAGTAGAATAACCACTGATCAAATCATTCTCTCTTTGGCATACTGTGTGAAATGTAATATAGCTTGTCTGTGTGTGTGTGTGTGTGTGTGTATATATATATATATATGTGTGTGTGTGTGTGTGTGTGTGTGTGTGTATATATATATGTATGTGTGTGTGTGTGTGTGTGTGTGTGTGTGTATGTGTACTCCAGATGATGTCCTTGATATGAGGGTCGAAACGTCAGGAAATTAAAATAATTATTTCTAACACACAGTTGTAGTCTCCATAATTTGTCTGAAATGAAATCAAATAGAAAAGGAAACTACTTGACATACTTAGAATACCTAAGTGAATATGCCAATTTTCTGAAATAGCATTTATAAAAATCCAGTAATTGAGGATGAGGAAATATTAATTATTTGTACATAATGTTTGCAATGAATTCATAGGTCCTTTATTTCACTGCTCTGCCTTTAGATTTATTTTTTTTCTAAAATGGCCATTTTGTCCTTTATTTTGTGAATTGAAATAGTAAACTGAATATTGGAGTGCAGCACATAGCCCATAGAAACATGAAACTGTCATTTCACCGGCACTCGCTAGTGGTGCGGCATATATGCCTGCGTTGTTGATATGCATGTGTATATATTTTACTTGATTGTGTGTATAGTGTAGAAGCTGTGGTAGGAGTGAGTGGACAAAAACATTTTAAAAAAATCATTGAATTTTGCTTATGTCTTCCTGGATTTACTGCTCCGACTGAACGAGTATTTCCATTAGTGAACAATGTGGATCAGTGAAAAAAACCAATTAAAAATTGAAACACCGAAAGCATGTATTGAAACCAAATGCAACTTGGACATGAATTGTATACAGTTTTATGAATTTTTTAAACACAAACCTGATTTATTAAAAAAACTTCATTCTTGTGAAAAGTACCAAAATTAAATTTCTTAAGTAATATGATTGTTTAAAATGCTACGTACATGTTTATATTTTATAATAAATGTTATAAAGCTCTTTAGTTTTAGTGAAACAAATAAAAGCAACTTGCTTTTATTATGAAATAATTTCTGATTCATCCTTTATTTTCAAAAAATATGGTCACTGCATAGTAGAAGAAACCATATCTGCAAATTATTGCAATGTTTCGAAATAAAAATATCAAATTGCATATTATGTGTGTTTAATTTTTTTGTTATAGTGAAGCGCAAATTCTCTTTGTAGAGAATTTGCACTATAAGCACTTTTTAAAGCCACATAAATTTTACTGCTGCCCCCCCCCCTCCAGATGGCATAATCCAACCCTGTGAAATGGAGGTACTTAGGAAATCTGAATGCAGTTACAGTTGTGGATTGGATGGGATATTGGCTCACATTTTAATAGAATGTGCAGGAGAATCGATTATGTAGCCTTTAGGAGAATTGGGGATATAATCTTTGACTAAGCTGTTTAAGTCTCAGCTCTGGCAACATCCCAAAAGAGTGGAAAGAGGGCAAAATAATTCCTTTGGAAAAAAAGGAGCATCTAGGTCTGTGGTAGCGAATTATAGATCAATCAGTATCTCAGGAGTGATGGCAAAAGTACTGGAAAAGTTGGTCAAAAAGAGAATTCAAGAATGGGTGGATGAGAATGACACTCTAGTGGTAGCATAGCTTTGTGAAGGGTAGGTCATGACTTAGTAATCTATTATCTTTTCACAATAGGGCGACAGCTGACTCAGATAAAAGGAATGGCTATATGACGATGGATTTTGCAGAAGCATCTGACAAGATATCACATGGAACTCTATTAAACAAACTACAACAAATGGGGATGTATATGAAACTGATGATATGGATAAAAAAGTGGCTGATGGACCAAAAAAGTAGTATAAGGAAGAGAAGAATCCAGGAGAAGGCAAGTGACTAGCAGTGGTGTGCTGCAGAGCTCTGCCCTTGGACCATTGCTGTTTAATTTAGATATAAAATTATTTAGGAAATAATCTGAAGGGAGATATTCAGTTGTTTGCTGATAATGCAAAGTTGGGTAGGGTAATAGTTAATTAAGGTTATATATTTGCAGGATGATTTGAATAGGCTGACAGTATGGGCAAAACATAATGGATGTCAATTTAATGTGGAAAAGGTAATGTTATGCATTTTGGAATACAAAGATTACAAGCTGTGTACCACATTGAAGAAATTGTTCTCCAGGAAATTGATAAAGCCAGAGATTTGAGGTTAGTAGTAGATAGAGTTGAAACTTAGAGAGCATATTGCCAGGATAGCTCACCAAACTACTTGGTTATTGAAGAACACGCTAACAAGCGGATATAAGGGAGTTTTTATTCCTCTTCATGAAGCCTTAATATGACCACATCTGGATTACTGTGCTCAGGTCTGGTCACCTGGGTTTCTTGATGATGAGGAAGTGGTAGAGAGGATCCAGAGGCAAGTGGCTGTAGATGCTTCCTATGAGGACAGATTGAGGTTTTGTTGCAGAAGTCTTGGCTGATATGTGTTCTTGCTACACCAATATGTATAGCAAGAATTTAATCCTTCTCTCTCACCAGAGTAGTCACTGAGTGACAAGACAATGTCAAACATAAACTCAATCCTTTTCCTACTAACTATAAGTGGTAGTGAAGTCCATTTCTTTACTTATTTCTAGCTTCTGTCTTGAAAATAGTGCAAGTAGAACTTCGCTTCTTTCTCAGCTAACATTTCTAATCTTTTCTGTAGACCTTCTGCATGGGGAATTACAGAGCTTTCAAAGACTATGTTCATTTAGTATGTTAATAGTACTAATTCTACTAAGCAGAATAGTAGAATTATTGCAGTGAAAGTATATTTAAAGATATTAACTATTCTATTTGCTGGAATGAAGATGTGTAAAACTCTCCTTTAATATCTCAAATTTGATTTGATGCAACTCTACATAATTTCCACCTCCTAACTTGACCTATTCCGAGTTTATTATTAATATCTGACCTCCATGGAGTCAGAGATTCATTGTGGGAGGTACACACTATTGCACACAATGCTCATACAACTGTGCTTTAAAACCGATTCAATGTGTCTACACCCATAACACACTCAGGCAATGCATTCCACTCATCAGCCACTCTCCATGCAAAGAACCTACTCCTCTGCTCACACCCTCCTTATGCAGTTTCCAGTGATGGCCTCTTGTTCTATGCCCCTCCCATTCCATGAAAAATCTCTTCCATGTCGACCTGATAACAACCCTTGACTAGCTTATATGTCTCAATCATATCCACCCTCATCCTCCTATTCACGAGGCTCTGCAACTTACATTCTCTCATTCTGTCCTCATACTCCATATTCCAAAGACCATAAGCACTCTGAAAAGGACTCTCAATTTATTCATTATGAAAACTTAAGGGTAGAGCAATAATAGTTCAGGATAAGAAAGAATACTACAGCAGGAAGTTTACTTTAATGCTCAGGGGCTATTTTCAAGCAAAGCTTCAAAACTAATTTTCTTCAGTGCACAGAAGATTTTTTTAGATGCACAGAGCAAGGAATATACTGAAGTGTAAATAATAATATATTTCAATAAATTTGTTTAGAGAATATTTAGTTCTGGACAAAGGAACATGTTGAGAGCAATACTGCCAAGCATAGAGCAATAAACCAGGATGTGACTAAAGCAATCTGCATGATATCACATGGCATTTGTTGGACTATCAATGGTATTTGTTGGACTAGCAATGAAGATCACTGAGAGAATAACAGCTATCTTTCTATGCTATCATTCCAAGCTGAGGAGCTGAAAGCTAGCACAGAGAGAGACAGAGAGGTAAATGTGAAGATATGGAATAAGATGGACCCAGAATTTCCATAAATTTTAGTAATAAAATGGAGGTTTTATTTAAGTACACAGACACAGATATATGATGATATTTTCTAGCTACTTTTTAGAAAAACCCATTCAATTGATGAAGTGATGGAACAGTATTTGATAATTCCTGCTGTCATCAGTGACTGGAACAGAAGAAACAGATATATGTACTTCCATTATGTCATGTAAAAATTTATATTCTTCATTTTGAATGGAAGTATTGTTTGTTTCAGTATTCTCTCAAATACTAAAAGTTAAGACTATCTTGTTACTTCAGTCAAATTCTTCTGTCTAAAGTTGAAAGTGGAATGGATGACTGGTAATAAACTTTGAACTCTGGATGCAGAAGAGGCATTTGATATTAGTTACTCTGTTCAGTACAATTGGAGAACTAACCATTGAAAATTTGCTTGAACTCAATGTACATCAATCTTTATTTGTCTGTACAATATAATTTAAGAGAAAGTGTATGAGAGTGATTTATACACTGGTGTTCAAAACCTAAGGATGAACACTATTTCTGAAGATCATAACCACAAATTCAGACAAATCAGCTATTGGCAATTTGTATAACTGATGATTTCGAGTAGAAAGAAGGTAGACGTTCAAATTTTTGAATCATGTGCAAAGGGGTCATGAGGTAGCACTCAACAGGATAAAAGGAAAAAGGCTGCACTAGGCAAATTGTGTTTGAAGGAATAAAGTTGCACACTCGGATGTCTTGTAATGTCTCAAAGACATCACCTAGATGTCTTTGAGACATCTAGGTGATGGGAAAGAATTATTGGAAAGCTTTGAGGCCACAGAATTACTGATATTGCCAGAGTTTGAAATCTCACATAGCATTGTATCCAGGCTCTGGGCAGTATTTCAAACCAATGGAATGTGTTCCAAATGTTTGCTAAGAGATTCCCCCCCCCCCCTCACTCTACCATGGAGTATGAAGACAAATTTTTAGTTATAACAGCAAAATGTAATTAACACACCACAGCTTAGAAGTTGGCTCCATTTAAGCACAGTACGCAGATATCTCAACAAACTGTGGCAAGACATCAGCAACATGTAGGCCTATAAGCCTGAAGGCCTAGTCTGTATCACTTTATCCAGAGTTCATTATAGAGAAAGTTTTCAGTGGTGTTGCATTCATAAAACTTGGACAAGACACGAACGGGCTAATGTATTCTTTACAGATGAGTCATTTTAGTCTTTTCACCGAATCTAGATGACACTTGATCTGAGATGAAGGTGGTACTGCTTACCATCATGAGAATGTTCTTGAAAGGGATAGATATGGCAATGCTAAGGGAGGCATTATGCTTAATGGATGCACCAAGCTACAAGTGCTGGAAAAAGGGACCATGATTGGTGAATGATATTGCAACAAAGTTCAATGTCATGTTCAATTGTTCCTTAGTGCTGCAAGCAAAGAATTCATTTTTTATGAATGACAATGCCACACTCCACATTGTATATGAGCAGTGCAGATACTTCTGGAGATAGATGATATTAATCAAATCCAGTGGCCAGCACACTCTCCAGATCACAACCCCATAGAACATTATTCAAATTAAGAGGATATTGAATCCAACATTATTTCAAAGCCGAATATATAGAAACTACAAAAGTTTCATGCCGAATATAGAAACTATAAAGTCTCGGCGGATCTTCCCATACAACATATTCAAGATGTAACACGCTGATATTCCAAAATCCCCTCCAGAAAACAAACAAGGCCTTGCTCTGAAGGTGGAGTGGGTCAGTTTGCCTCTAGAACCCCTGAATCACTTGGTGCTAAGCATGGTACGACATTGTGAGAGCTGCATCGCAGTTCAGGGTGGACATATTCCATATTGAAATGTCTCTCTGCATAGCTTTCCGTAAGCACTGTACATTAATCCCTTAACTATGTCCTTAGGAAATTTGTAACTTTTGCCAAAAATATATTGCAATTTAATTTGTAAAAATTTTAGAACACATTTTATGTGTAATATAATTTATTAGTGTGCTGACAAAAAAAAATTATGTCCACATTTGGGCTGTAGTTGTGAAAAATTTTTCATATACAAGTAAAAACAGTTCGTCCTTAGCTTTTGGACACCAGTATATGTTACCTAGATGAGTTATGTATATAATTACTTTAAATAATATTTCATTTATTAAATGATTTCTGGATACACATGGAGTATATCCAGACTGATTTCCAAATTACTGACTGCAGCTATAATAGTGATTAAGGTTTCTTTGAATTTAATTAATACTTTAGTTTGAAATCAGTAATGGCATGGCCATAAGAGACAAACCTAGTTAGCATTTCAGTCACTTATAGAAAGACTCTATAAGAAAGATTACTAATCTTACAAGCAAATGTGTGAAAGCAGTTAACCTAGCATGTTTATGGTGCATTGTGTGTGTGTGTATACACATCATGTACTGTATATAACTGCTTAAAAATTAAAAACTGATATCATATTCATCACAGCCATTTTAACATATTATATCATTCAAATTCCTGATATGTACCCTCAAAGGAGGGAAGGGTATGTATTTATATAATTTGTATATCTTCATCTTTCTTCTCTTCCGTTTAAGACAGGTTGAGTCTTCCCTTGAGCAAGATCTTCCAGTCTTCTCTATTCCTTGCTGTTCCTTATATGTTCTGCATCCTGAAATGTTCTTTATTAATTTCAGCCAGGCAATTCTTGGTCTACCAGGTCTTCTTTTTTCAGTTGGAAAAGTAATGATTAGGACATTAGGAAGCCTGTCTGTGTCCATGCGTACAGTGTGGCCAAACCATATTATTATTGTCTTTTTATACAATAATTCTTGTCTGACTGTGCTGTTTCTTTTCTTTTCTATCCAACTTGTTCTATTTATTTTTCTTAAGCATTTCATTTCAAATGCCAGCAGTTTTTTCTCCTCTCTTTTCTTAACTGTCCATGCTTCTGCTCCATAGATGACTGTTGGTATAATAATTATTGATTCATATAATTTGATTTTGGCTTGCTTAGATATCTTGTTTGTTTTTCCAGATTTTCTGTAATTTTCCCATGGTGGTCCATCCTATCGCTATTCTGTGTTTGATTGTTTCAAGTTCATCTATTGTTTCTGTTAGTTTTGATTCAAGATATATGAAGTTGTCTACTTGTTCTCCATTTAGGGTGGCTGAGATGGTAGTTCTATTCCTCCTTATTTTCATCACTTGCTTTCTATACAACTTCATCTAGATATATGTTATCCTTGCATTACTCCTTTTTGGATCTCTATGGGTTTTGTTGTGAGTGTATCCATTTTAATTATTACTCTAAGACCTGGACTAATTATTAAAATTCTGCAGCACACTAAAAATATATTCTTTTAATTTTTTTGATGATCTGGCAAAAAATAGGCATAATTTTGATTGATTTACACACAGAAGATATTAATAATAGTAATTACTTATCCTTTTTGCTCCAAAAAAATTTAAACTATATTTTTGACATTTTGAGTAAGAAAACCAATACTCAAAATTATTTTTTAAATTTTTTATAATTTTTTCAAATTAATATTAAATGTATTAAATAATATACATACTTGCAGTTAATTTTAATGAGATATCTGAGCTTGATGTTGTTTCAGAATGTCTTCTGTGCAAGGTCGAATTTTAGATAGGCATACTCTTAAATCATCTTCCAAGGCTTCCAGCCACGATCTATTTTTGTTCTTAATAATATTCATTGCAGAAAAGCTTGATTCGTACAAATATGACGTGCAAAATGGAAGAAGTACTTATATTGCTTTTTTTTGGTAATATTGGGAAATTCATTTCTTAGAGATAACTAAAACGAAGTATTATCTATTGTTGAATGTTTTAGTTTTAAACCTCTGTCATTTCTTATATCTGTTAATTCGTCCTCTTCTTTAATCTTTAAATTTCCCCATTTACACATGCTTAAGACAAACAGATCACTTATTCAATCAAAGGATGATATGTCAAGTGAGGAAAAATATCTTTCAATAATTTGTATTTAGTAATCTTAAGGTTTGTAAAATCGGATCTATTAGATTTTCATTCTGTTTACACTTTTTCGTTAGGTTCAAACATATTTACTGCATTTTATTTTCTGATTCTTTCTTCCCAATGCATTAGTTTTTCCTTGAATTCATTAATTTTGTCAGTGGAAGTAAGAATGTTTTCACAGTCTCCCTGCATACTTTTATTAAGTGTATTTAAAGATTGAAATAAATCAGCAAGAAATGCAACCTTACTGCACCAAAGCTCGTCGCTAAGAAAATCTGATAACTCAGATTGTTGAGTTGTCAAAAAAATTAGAATTTCCTCTTTTAGTTCATAAAATCTTGATAAAACTTATTCATGAGATAACCATCTCACTTCTGTACGTATTAACAACTGCGTGTAAGAAGCTTCCATAGTGCTGCAAACAATCTCGATTGTAACGGCCTGGCTTTTATATAATTGACTATTTTGATAGCCTCGTCTAGTAATTTTTTAAGCTCAGATACCAATGATTTTGATGCTATTACTTCTCTATGGAGAAAACAATGTACAAAAATAATTCTAGGATTCTTATTTTGAGCCAGCATAACAAATCCTTTTATTTTCCTGATATCGAGCGGGCACCATCCGTGCAAATACTGATTCAAGAATCTCAAGACAAGTTATGGCGATTAAAGTAATTATCAACAACATCAGGGTGCTTAAGGGTCAAAGCTGTATAATTGAGAGGAGACTTCCACATAGCCTTTAAAGGAAAGCGGAGAACAAAGCAAAGCTTCTGACCTAATGTCCAATCCTCACCTTATCGTGGTGAACCCTGTTGGGTATCTACCTGGATACCGAACGAACGAGGATGGGCTGGCAATCTGGGATTTAGCCGACCAAATTGCATCCTTATTGGCTTAAACCAATATAAAAAATGATGGTACAACATGACAAAATTTCATGCCAGCTGGGGCGTCGCCCAGTTAAACAACCGGGCGACGCCCCAGTTGTTTTTGCCAGGGAACCAGGGCAAACAGCGAAAAGTCAGCTACTGGAACAAATCTGAAAACACACCCCAACTCAAAATCACTGGCGTTAAAGATCGGTACTATCAACATAAGCCTGAATTGCAAAAAAATGGAGCTAGCAGAGGAATTAGATAAATACCAGATCGACATAATAGAGGTGACTGAAACAAAAAAAACAAAAACTGGGTGAGATCTTCCTGGGCAATAAATACAAAATGTTATATTCAGGCAATGAAAATCAAAGAAAAGAAGGAGTAGCCATAGTATTCAACACTAAATATGAGGCTAATCTTCTTGAATGGCAGGCAGTCTCAAGTAGAGTGATATGGGTAAATATCAGAATGGAGAACTGGACAATGAGACTTATTTGTGCCTATGGTCCCACAGAAGGCTATACTATGGTAAAAGTGGAGGAATTTTTTTGAGGCTCTAGAGAATGCTACTGACACAATGAAAAAGGAAAAGCTGGTTCTTGTTGGGGAGCTAAATAGGGTAGGAAGTGATTGTCAGACATACTAAAAAATTTTATGTACCAACATAAAAATGTGCACAAATTCACATGGAAAGAAGAGGCAAGAAATAAGAAAAGTCTCATTGACTATGTTATTGTTGATAGTGATGTTTTCTCCCTGGTGCAGGATACCAGAGTGTACAGAGGATTTGAAATTGGAAGTGATCATTATTTAGTCTTCAGCAGGATAAAATGGAATTTCATATTGAAAAGAATGACATGTAAGAAAGTTTTAAAGCGAATAAAAGTTGAGCAGCTGTCAGATGTGAACTGTAAAGTAAAATACACAAAGATTATTGAAGAAAAAATGAAAGAGTTTGAGAACAAGAACCAAACCTTGGAGATTCAGTGGCAAACCCTGACTGATTCAGCCAGAGAGGCATGTGGTGAGGTTGTCTGCAAGAATAGAAAAATCAGAATTCCATGGTGGACACAGGAAGTTAGAGATGCAGTGAAGGAAAAGAAGAAAGCATATCAAAAGTTCTTGGCAAATAAGTCAGCTTGTGCTCTTAGAGAAGACAAATGTAAGAAAGCTAAACACTTTGTAAAACTAGCTAAACAAGTCATAGGAGGACTTTGGCAAGAACATAGAAAATAAATATCAAGAAGGTGGTAAGATATTCGGAGGATGTTGAAGAAGCTTAGAAATGGAGGAAAGTTTGCTATAAAAGGAGTTAGAGATGATAAAGGTGACATGAAAACGGGAGAAAAAGATATTCTTGAAGTATAGAGTAATTACTTCGAAAAATTGCTAAATGAAACAAACAGTGATAGCACAGTGGTAAAAAACAGTCAACAGGCATACAGTCAGGAATACATATCCATACGTGAAGTAGAAAAAGCCATCAAAGCCTTGAAATGTGGAAAGGCAGCAGGAATAGATGATATTCGACCAGAAATGCTGAACTATGGTGGTATAAAAGTCTTTCAGTGGCTGCACATCATAGTTCAAAAGGCCTGGATAGAGGAACAAATTTCTGATGACTGGAGTAGAGCTCTAATAGTACCCATATATAAAAAGGGAAATAAAACTGAATGTGAGAATTACAGAAGTATTTCCCTACTGAGTGTTCTGGGCAAGATTTATGCCAGTATATTTGAGAATTGGTTGAGAAGAACTGGAAGTAAAGCTTGGTGAAGAACAAGCTGGATTCAGGCCAAATAGAGGCTGTCAGGATCAGATCTTCACTTTACGACAAATAGTCGAGAAAGCATGGGAATATAACAAAGATCTGTATTTAAGTTTTGTTGATTTGGAAAAGGCATATGACAGGGTGCCAGGAGAGAAGCTATTCAGTACGCTGCAGTTATATGGTGTCAATGGGGCATTATATCAAGCAATACTTAGTCTTTATTTGAGTTGTAAGTCAGCAGTTAGAATTGAAGGAAGTACAGGAATATGGTTTAATATTAAATCTGGTGTGAGACAAGGATGTACATTATCTCCTCTGTTATTCATTATCTATATGGATCACATTATGAAGGAAAGTGGTAATAAACATGATATCAGAATTGAAGATGTTAATGTCAGCTCTTTGCTTTAAGCGGACGATGTCATCATCAAATTCCTGCCATGTACCCTTAAGGGATGTACAGGATATGATAGTACTACATGAAAAAAATTACATCATTACTAACTTTCTATCTACAATTTTCCTCCAAATCAGTCTGTTACTTGTCAAGACTCCAACATTATGAGATCTTATATTTATATCGTCTAAGGCACTTTGTACCGTATCAATCCACCTTTATCTTGGTCTTCCTCTGGGTCGTTTTGCTGCCAACCTGGCAGAGAACACTTGTTTTGCTAATCTTTCCTCGCCCATTCTGTTTAATAGCGGACGATGTTATACTTCTAAATAAATCCGCTACAAGTTTGCAAGATTCCCTGACTAAATTGAATAATTGTTGTAATAGATATGGTATGAAGGTCAGCAACAAAAAAGACAAAGACAATGAAAATAGGTAGAATCATTGAAAATGTCAACTGTGTTTTGAACGGAGAACCTGTGGAACAAGTAAAACTTTTCAGCTATTTAGGCATGATTTTTAGTGAAGATAGTAAATTAAATATGGAAATAGATAACAGAATCAACAAAGCTGGTATGGTAGGAAGTCAATTGAATAAATTCATATGGAATAAAAGAGAAATTAGTCGGAACACTAAGTTAGCTGTATACAATACAGTGTTCAAACCAGTTTTAACTTATGGATCTGAGAGCTGGGTCAGAAGTAAAACACTTTACCAAAGACTAGAGATATGAGAGTCCTCAGAAAGATTAAGGCGTGAACAGAAGGCATCAATGGCAATATCATATTAAAAACGAGGATATTAGGAAAGAACTTGACAATGTCAGCATCCAGGAATGCATTAACAGAGCTAATCTCAGGTGGTATGGTCACTTAAACAGAATGGGCAACCAAAGGTTAGCAAAACTAGTGTTCTCTGACAGGTTGGCAGGAAAACGATCCAGTGGAAGACCAAAATATAGGCGGATTGATACAGTACAAAGTGCCTTAGATAATGGCAATATAAGATCTGATAATGTTGGCATCTTGACAAGTAACAGACTGATTTGGAGGAAAATTGTAGATAGGAAGTTAGTAATGATGTAAATTTTTCATGTAGTACTATCATATCCTGTACACCCCTTTAGGGGTGTACAGGATATGATAGTACTACATGTCAGGAATTTGATGATGATCAACAACATAAAAAATATCTTGGCCCTTCGTTGTTTCCGGGAGTGGTCAACAAAATAAAAGCTGTTCTATAATATCTTCCTTATAAATAAATCTACTGAAGGCTAGAAGTTGAGCTTTACCAGTTACATCAAACACTTGTAAAGACTTAGGCCTATATCAAGTCTGGACATGATGTACTGCCCATAACCAGTACAAAGATTTAAAAAAAAAAAAAAAAAAAACTAGTGGTGTACCACAAGAATCAGTCCTTGGTCCACTTTTTATTCAATCTGTACATTAATGATATTTGGAAGGATTTGACAGGTGACATACAGCTATTTGCTAATGATGCAAAGATAGGTAGGGTAATCAGGAGTGTCACTGACATGCAGTACTTACAGTGATTTGAATAGGCTGGAATTGTTGGCATGGAAAAATGGATGTCAATTCAATGTCAGTAAAAGTCAAGTGATGCACTCTGGTGTGATTACATATCCAATGTTGTCTTATATTGGCAGAAACATGGTAGTAAACTGTGATCAAGCTAAGGATCTGGGAGTGTTAGTAGATAAGAAGTTGAAGTTCAGGGGGTCATGTAGCAAAGTTTGCAAATACAACTCAAAAAGATAACTGAAATGCTGAAACAAACTTTAACATGTAAAGATACAGAACTATAGAATAATACATATGCTACAGTAAATAACTTTTTTTTATTGTGTAAATATTTCATCTTATGTATCATAAGACATCATCAGGACAACTAACGAACAACAATAGGAATTGAATTCAAAAAACAAAAACCAGTGTGCATGATTAAATTGAAATCCCTCTACATCTATCCACACTAACCACAGTCGTGTGTTCATGGATTAAGAACAATTGGGACGAAATTAAAATTAATTTATTTAATTAAAATATAGCAGATAAATTATTGAATACAATTGAGGATAAAAATTGAATACATTTTGGAATAGTGAAACAGTCGTTTCGATTAAGATTAGATCTATGAAGTATGGCTTCAGCTCTTTCTGTGTATAACCAATCATTTTTATATGTGGATCTATGTGTGACTTGGCATTTTGCCATTGGATCCTGTAGTTGGCATTTTTAATTCCATGTTATTCAAGGCCAGATTTTTGAGGTTTGATAAGGCAGATGTGGTCTTGATGTTCAGAGATACGTTTATTTATAGATCTTCCTGTTTGTCCATAGTAAGACAAGTTATATGAACATGGTACAAGCCAGATAGCATCATTGATGAGAGCTTGTCTTTTGGAGAAGGTAGCAAGTTATGAATTTGGTTGATGGATTTGTGAGTAGCAATGAGTTGATATTTTCTCATAATTTTTGTCCTACACATTCAGAGATGCATTTAATGTATGGAATGGGAGTCCTGTGGGTTGATTTGTAGGAGAGTGGTTTAATATTTTTTAGGTTGTCCTCAGATTATATACATTTAGTAAGGCTGTTTCTTTGATAATTTCCAATTCTTGTTATAGGGATTCTTCAGAAGAACAAATTTTGTATGCTCTGGATACTAAAAATTTTATGATGCCATGTTTTTGAGATGGATGGTGAGCTGATGTATTATGGATATAACGACCTGAAAAAGCTGGTTTGTGAGACTGACTATAGAATCCACAATAGGCTTTAGTGGACACTTACTTTTATGTAATTTTAGTGAACCACATATTCTGGGAGGTCTTGCATGGTATGTTTTGAGTCTTTTGATGGTTTCTTCATCCATGGATTTTGTTTCATCCAGTAACTGTCCTCTCAGGACTACTGTTGATTCTATAGTCAGTCCCACATATAAAATATCAAGATTCCTGTCTAACCTTCTCTGTCCCCTCATTGGTCACTCAACCTCTTTGATAAAAAAAATTCCACAGAATTTCATACAAGGATAAAAGACATTAATCTAGCAGATAGCGGCATGTTAGTAAGCTTTAATATTGTCTCTCTCTCTTCACTAATATCCCTTACAAAGAAACAATAGAATTGTTAACCCCAAACTTTCCAAAATTTGGAAATTTTGGGCTTAACAATTGGAATTATTCAAATTTGCAATCACATCAGGTTACTTCACATGGAACGATTAAAAAAAAAAAAAATCGTATATATATATATATATATATATATATATACACAGGGTGTTCGGGATAAATTTGACAGTTTCGTAAGGAAAAAGAAAATCTTATTTGTATCTATTAAATTTAATGAATTGACAAAAAAACATTACAGGCAGAGTTAATTACAATACTATCAACAAGATTTACTCAAAATAACCACCATTAGCATCGATCACAGCTTCAATTCTGCTTCGGAACCTCGAACAAGCTGATGCTACAGTCTCCCTGGGAAGGGCCGCAAAAACTGTTTTAATTTTATCCATTAACTGGGCTTTTGTATTACTGGAAGTGCGATTGGTGTCTTTTTCAACTGCGCCCCATACAAAATAATCCATGGGGTTAAGGTCTGGGGAGTTTGGAGGCCAAACATTTGGACTGGTGAAGTCGTAGAAATTTTCAGACAACCATTTTTGACTTTTCCCAGAGGTGTGGCAAGGGGCCGAATCCTGCTGCCATACATACGGCCTACCATTGGCTACCCTTGTTATCCAGGGCTTGACTACAGTTAGCAACTCCACGAACAAAGCCCGAATTCCAATGCCAGGGTTCTTCAACACCTGTTCCTGCAGATTTGCGAGGAATTCTGCTGTACGAACGCAATCAGATCGTCTGCTAGGGATCTTTCTTCTTGCTACATCCTCGTAGTCACCATTGCAAGTCTCTAGTTCATGCCTGATTGTTTTTACTGTATTCAGGGAGCATTGGGCAGCAGTCGTAATATCCTTATTTTGATGGCGGGCACGAATCATCATGATACAAGTTATTCTCTTCCATGATTCAGGTGGGTTCCAGCTATTCATCCTTTCTGACATCTTGTATGTGAATGAATAAGGGTCCAAACTTTTAAATGAAGAGAAGTGTGTGTTAATACATGTAACTTACGGAAAAATATAATTAATTATAAATATGTCAAATTTATCCCGAACACCCTGTATGTGTATATATATATATATATATATATATATATATATGTTAAAGATACCAAGCTATTTTAAACCTGGTTATAATCCATTATATAAACAAGAGGAAGAAACAGCAATGGGCTGTTTCTTACCCTTATCACTTAACTTAGTCAACTTTTTTCTTGAACACCTAGAAGGCAGAATTTTCACTATTGACCCGAAACCAACAATGTGGCTATGCCACATTGATGATGTCTTTACAGTTTGGAGTCACAGAGAACCTGAATTCTACTCATTTCTACAAAAAACCAACCCTGCATACTCAATATCAAGTTCACACTAAAAAAGAATTCATCAATAGGTATTTCCTTTCTTCATGTACACATCCAGCGCAATCAAGATGAATCCATTTCCACTTCTGTCTACCAAAACCCACCTTTTTCAGGTCATTATATCCATAATACATCAGCTCACCATCCATCTCAAAAATATGACATCATAAAATCTTTAGTATCCCGAACACACAAGATTTATTCTTCTGAAGAATCCCTAAAATAAGAATTGGAAATTATATATATAAAAAAAAAAATAGCCTTACTAAATGGATATAATCCAAGGACAACCCAAAAAAATTAAACCACTCTCCTACAAATCAATCAAGACAAGCAGCAGTCCACAGGACTCCTATTCCATACATTGAAGGCATCTCTGAATGTGTGGCAAAAATTATGAGAAAATATCAACTCATTGCTACCTACAAACCCATCAACCAAATTCATAACTTGCCACCTTCTCCAAAAGACAAAATCTCAACAATGATACTACCTGGCATATACCAAGTACCATGCTTGTGTAACTTGTCTTACTATGGACAAACAGGAAGATCTATAAATAAATGTATCTCTGAACATCAAGACCACATCTACCTTATCAAACTTCAGAAATTTGGCCTTGCACAACATGGAATTGAAAATACTAACCACAAGATCCAATGGCAAAACACTAAGTTACTACACAAATACACATATAAAAATGAACAGTTATACAAAGAAAGAGCTGAAGCCATACTTCACAGTAAATTGAGTTATTAACTTAACTCAATAACTTATCTGCTACATTTTAATTTAATTTTATTAATGATAATTTCAGCCCAATAGTTCCTAATCCATGAACATGCGACGGTAGACGTAGAGGGATTCCAATTTAAGCATGTGCACAACTGATTTTTGCTATTTGAATTCAATTCCTATTGTTTTTCGTTAGTTGTAATGATATGTCTTATGATACATAAAATGAAATGAAATGATCATATGTCTTATGATGCATAAAATGAATATTACATAATAAAAAAAGTTATTTACTGTAGCATATGTGTTATTCCATAATTCTAGATACCATACAGGTTTCACTATATATAAAAAAGATAAGTCATTTTGCCTCTTTACAAAGCCTTGATAAGGCCCCACTTGAACTATTGTGCTCAGGTATGGGCTCCTAGTTTATTTTGTGATTCTGATACAGTGAAGAGAGTGCAAACGAGAGTGTTAAAAATAATATAAGGATTATGGAATACTGATTATAAAAAATAGATTAAGAATTTGCAGATTACAGACACTAGTAAACAGGAGAAAGAGAGGTGATATGTATAACATTTACAAACTTCTGAAACAGTAATACAGGATGAAATTTTTCATGGGTGCTTAAGGATCAAAGCTGTATAACAGAGGAGATCTCTACATAGTCTTTAAAGGAATGCAGAGAACTGACCAGGGCTTCTGACCTAATGTTCAATCCTCAACTTCTCATGGTGGACCTGATAGTTATCTACTTGGATACTGAACAAATGAGGATGGGTTGGCAATTTGGGATTTATTTGACAAAATTGTATTCTTATTGGCTTAAAACACAGTAAACTGATTGTATAACATGACAGAATTTCATGCTGGTTGGGGAGTAGTGCAATTAAACAAGGCTCCCGTTGTTTTCAGCAGGGAACCAGGGTGAATACCAAAAACTCAGCTACTGGAATAAATCCTGAAACACATTCCAGAGTTCAAGATCGGTGCTATCAACATAAGAGGCCCGAATGCCAAAGAAATGGAACTTGCAGAAGAATTGGATAAGTACCAGATTGACATAATACGGGTGGCTAAAACGAAAAAAGACAAAAACTGGTCAGATCTTTCCAGTAATAAATATGAAATGCTATATACAGGCAATAACAATCAGGGAAAAGAAGGAGTAGCTATAGTATTCAACACGAAATATGAGATTCATCTTCTTGAATGGCAAGCAATATCAAGTAGTGATGTAGGCAAATATCAGAATGGGGAAATGGACAAAGACTTATTTGTGACTATGGTCCCACAGAAGGTTCTACTAAGGTAAAAATGTAGGAATTTGAGGTTTTAGAGAAAGCAACTGACACAATGAAAAAGGAAAAGTTGGTCCTTGTTGGAGATCTAAATAGCAGAGTAGCAAATGATTGACTGATAGGAAAAGTCTCACTGATTACGTTATTGTTGATAGTGATGTTTCCTCACTGGTACAAGATACTAGAGTGTACAGAGGATTTGAAATGGGAAGTGATCACTATTTAGTCTTGAGCAGGATAAAATTGGATATATTGAAAAGAACATGTAAGGAAGTTTTAAAGCAAATAAAAGTTGAACCGCTCTCAGATGTGAACTGTAGACTAAAATACACAAACGTTATTCAAGAAAAAATGAAAGAACTTGATAACAGGAACCAAACCTTTAGAGATTCAATGGCAAGCCCTGAAAAAAAACATTGATTGATTCAGCATGAGGGGGATGTGATGACGTTATTGTTAAAGCATTGCCAAATTCAAGGATAGAAAAATCAGAACTGAAGTTAAAGAGGCAGTGAAGGAAAAGAAGAGAGCATAGCAAAAGTTCCTGGTGAATAAGTCAGCTTATTCACTGTACTCTTAGAGAATACAGAGAAAAATATAAGAAACCTAATCACTGTAAAACTAGCTAAACAAAAGTCATGAGAAGACTTTGGTAAGAACATAGAAAATAAATATCAGGAAGGTGGGAAAGTATTCTGGCAGTTTGAAAAAGCTCAGAAATGGAGGAAAGAGTGTTGTAAAAGGAATCAGAGATAACAAAGGTGACATGAAAACTGGAGAAAAAGATATCCTTGCTGTATGGAGTAATTATTTGAAAAATTTGATAAACTGAAAAAATATGACAGCACAGTGGTAAAAAACACTGACCAGACATGCAATCAGGAATATATAGCCATACTTGAAATATAAAACACCATCAAAAGCCTGAAATGTGGAAAGGCAGTGGGAGTAGATGATATATTATTATTATTATTTGACACTACAAGGGAGTCCAAAGACTCATCGAGGGAGGGCACCTGCCCCACAATCCAAATCCACCAACTGATCGCAACCACACCAATGCCATCCACCACCAACCACCACCTCCACAGACAACCACAAACACCCACGCCAGGACCCGAACCTGCAGTCCCCCTGGCCGGAAAGCAGATACGCCAACCACTCGGCCAGGATGGCAGAGAGGAAGATAAGAACTGGATTTATTTAGGAATATAACATCATCTACATAAAATAAAGGGGGCTAGAACTGAATATCTCCAAGTTTGATACCGCGCTTAATGCTACTTTCCTTTGATATGATCCAAATAGATGATGAATGAGAATGAAGATAGTGTGCACCCTTGTTTTACACCTGATTGTATGTCAAATCATCTTCACATACTTCCTTCAATTCTAACGCTGACTTACAACTTACATATAAGTTGCACTGCTCTGTATCATGTTGCTTAGTGTTTTGGGGCAATTTTTTCTCATGGCCTTGTTATGCACTTTCCATATCTACAAAATGCACAACATCCCATGATTTCTCAACCATTCACCTTACAATAAAAATATGGTCTTTGACAGCTGAGTCCAGCTTGTTCTTTCTCAAGTTTCTCTTAGTCTCTTCTAAAGAATGATACATAAATTTTACTAGGAATGCTTATTAGGGAAATTCTTCTATAATTCTCACATTCACTTTTATTTTCCTTTTTTGTAGGTAAGTATTATGAGAGAAAGAGAGCTCTTCTGCAGTCATCTGGAATTCAAGCTTCTGACTAGGTCTTCTGCAATGCGGTATAGCCAGATAAAATATTATACCTTTGTATTGGAATGTATCTGGTCAAATATTGCTCAGTCCAGCTGCCATTTCACATTCCAGTTTTTAATGACTTTTTTTCTACATCCAGGGAGACTTATCATACTTGCATTGCCATCCCCCATTGTTTGGAATGGCAATGAAAGTGTGATCATCTCTGATTAATTTTACAGTACTCTTTCCTCTTTTCTAAACTATTGATAATTTTGAAAATTTTACCATCTTCATCCAGTCTTCCCATAATTTCTATTTAGCTACATTTACACACTATTTTGCTTTCTTACATTTTTCTGTGTATTCTCTCAGAGTACACACTGACATACTTGCAAGGAAAACTTTCAACATATTTTCTTCTTTTCCTTGACTACCTCTTTCTTGAGTTCACCTTAAAGGTCTGATTTTTCTGTCCTTGCAGACAATTTCACCACGTATCTCTCTCTCTCTCTCTGTTGAATCAGTCAGTGTTTACTTCAAGTCTGCCACCCAGTCTCTTCTTGTTTAAAAGCTTTTTTTTAAAAATAATAGTTGTGTATTTGAGTCAATAGTTCCCATCTGAAAGCTGCTAAACTTTGATTTTTTTTTTTTAAGCATTTTACATATTTTTCCTTTTCAGCATGAGATTCAATTTTACTCTGTTCAAAACTAAATGGTGATCACCTTCCATTTATCTCCTCAAAATACTCATATGTGCTAAACCAGCATGATAATATTACCATGAATAGTAACAGTTATTAGCAACATCATTGTGCTGTTTACTGTCTGTATTTCTGCCATGTAAATTTATGCACATCAAACCTCCATGGAGTCAAACAACTCACCATGGGAGGACCTCCATCATACATAGCCCATCATACCATGACTTGAATGCATTCACTGTCTCAATTCACATCCTCTACACTTTCAGGCAATGCAATCCACCCACCATTCTCCACAACAACAACAAAAACTACTCCTCACCCCCTTCCTACAGTCTTCAGGGATGGCCTCTTGTTCTCTCACTGTCTCCAGCCATTCTATGGAAAAGCTGATCCACATTAATCTGGTGATAACCCCTTACCAATGTACATGCCTCGATCATGCCCTCCCCATTTTATCCACTAAACTCTACAAATTGCATTACCTTAATATATCATCATGCTCAACATTACAGAGACCAGTAATCCCTTAGTTAATCATCTATGAACCCTTTCACATCCTTGTGGGACACCTATTTGTAATGAAAGGGACCTCCCAGTGATGGCACTGGCACTTTTCATTTTTTATCTTGCTTTTCTTCCTGTATTCTTCACTTAAGTCTCTTGAGGCTTTTTAACTATCTGGTGATTGATGATGGTCCTTCCAGACCATCATCAATCACCAGGATCCAATGCCCTGCTTCTGTGTTTACAGTGTGGTACAACCCATATAATCTCTCTGATACGGAATAAGAGAGATTATATCAAGCATTATTTTGTCTTTATTCGAGTTGTAAGTTAGTAGTTAGAATTGAAGGATGTATAGGAAAATGGTTTAATGTTAAATCTGGTGTCAGACAAGGATGTACATTAAATCATTTTCCTATACATCCTGTTATTCATTATCTATATGGATCACATTATGAAGCAAAGTGATATTAAAGCTGATATCAAAATTGGAGATATTAATCTCAGCTCTTTATGAGATTAGTCCAGTAGTCCAGAAATTTGGTATGAAAATTAACAATAACAAGAGAAAGACAATGAAAACAGGCAGAAACATTGAAAATATCAACTGCATCATGAATGGAGAGCCTAAGTAAACCATTCATGATGCAGTTGTGTCTAAGTAAACTATTCCAGCTAGTTAGAATTTTTAGTGAAGATGGTGAATTAAATGTGAAAATATACAACAAAATCAACAAAGCTAGTATGGTACGAAGTCAACTGAATTAATTTATACGGAATAAGAGAGATTAGTCAAAACTCTAATTTAGTTGTATACAAGACAGTGTTCAAACTAATTTTGACTTATGGATCCTAGAGCTGGGTTAGAAATAAAACACTTGACCAAAGACTAGTGACCACAGATATGAGAAAGATTAGGGAGATGAACTGATGGTATCGATAGCAATATATTAATTAGGAAAGAACTTGACATTGTTAGCATCCAGGAATGTGTAGTGGTATACAAGTATACTTTTAAATAAATCCAGTACAAGCCTGCAAGATTCCCTGAACAAGGTCACTTAAACAGAATGGGAGAGGAATGATCAGCAAAACAAGTTCTTGCCAGGTTGGCAGGAAAAAGACCCTGAGGAAGACCAAGATATACGTAGATTGATACAATCAAAGGTGCCTTAGAAGACAGAAATATAAGATGTGATAATGTGAGTCGTGACAGATATCACATTGATTTGAAGGAGAATTGTCGATAGGAAGTTAGTAAAGATATAAGTTTTTCATGTAGTACTATCATAATATCCTGCACCCCTGTTACCCATAATCTTGTTGATGATGATGGAATTTTTCTTTTTATGGAGAGTGGTGAAAGGATAAGCGGGCATCCTTCGAAGATGAGAGTGATTAGCTAAGAAGGGAGTGAGATCTAGATTTTTCTCTCATAGAGTTATGCATGATTGGAATGAATTGCTATTAGATGTTGTATGTACAAGCAGCATGAATGAATTCAAGGAACAAGTATGATAGCTGGTGCGTGTAGTATGTTGTCTGCCTTGTTGAGTCCCTGACTCTCTAGAGGTCTCTTAATAATAATAATTACTTCTATTGACAAGCACACTAACAAGTAGAGATAAGGAAGTTATTCCTCTTTATAAGGCCTCAATATGTCCATATACAGATTATTGTGCTCAGGTCTGATTTAGGAGGGTTTCTTGGGGATGAGGAAGTTGTGAAAGGATTCAGAGACGAGCAACCAAGATGAGTGGTCTGTGGAACGTTCCCTATGAAGACATATTGAGGGTGTGTGGATAAGTTGGTTGATAGGCAAAAAATTGGAGATATGATAGAAACATTTAAGTTACTTATAGGGTTTTATAGGATTGATGCAGGGGAAATGTTTAAGCACTTGGCTAGAAGAGATAGAAAGTGGTCATCCCTGAACATTGAAATGCTATATGTCTGGGATTCATTTCCTACTATGCTGCTAAAATCTTCAACAAGAACACCACTTTTTTTTTCTTTTATGTCAGCTGTCTTCTCTAATGAATTGAAAAAATTCCTCTGTTTTTAATTCCCTAGTAGAACCTTCAGTAAAATACACATTTTTCATCTTCTTGAATACAGTCAACTCTTAATAACAAACTCACAGAGATCTCAGAAATAGTTTGTTCTAGTGAACAGTTTACTGTAGTGAATTTCTTTTAGAATAACACTTTCTACCTATGAGAAACTGGTCAGGACTTCCCAACAGTTTACTGCAGTGAGTGAGTTTGTAACAGCAGTGTTTGCAATAGTGGGAGTGAGTCAAATAACATTATTTAGCAATATCTTACCTGCTTTATTCTTCCTCTTGATAACACCAATTAAGTTGACATGGTACCTATTTTAAATTTTTATGAAAGTTTAATTTCTTTTCCATTGATGCTTCTTATGTTGATAGTGGCTCTCTTAAATTCTATTGAGTTTTGGTTTATTTCATTAAAAAAATGTTTACTGTTTATCCTGGTTCCTTTACAAAAACAGCGTGTGTGTGTGTGGGGGGGGTCTTGTTTAACCACACACACACATTCCTGCTGGCATGACATTTATCTTGTATTATCATATTTATTTCAGGCTTAAGCCAATACGGAACAGAATATGGAGTATCTAGGTGGATACTTAATAACGGAGCACACCATAAGAAGGCAAGGACTGGACAATAGGTAACAGACACTGGTTGGATTGCATGCATTCCTCACCACTTTGTGGAGGTTCCCTCCCATTATCTATCGTTGATCCTAAAGCAAGATCCATGCTAACTGACCATATTTTCAATCAACCAAAAAATGACAACTTGCATTTGAGAACAAAGATTATTTCTATAAAATATATATATAAATACACAAAACACAATGTAAAAATACTATTTATTAAATATACTGTTATATATTTCAGTCTGAAATTAACAGACCATCATCAGTGGCTTAAAAAACAGTTGTTACAGGTAAAATGCAAACAACTGATTTATTCGAATAGAATGAGCCATGTGATGTTAAATACCACTATGTTTCAACTGAAGAAAAGGTTAATCATACATTTGTATCTCTCAAAGAGACTTTACAACTACTTTCTGAAATATTTCCACAAGATATAGAAAATTGTTCTATATCTTGTAGAAATAGTGAAGCATTCTGGTTACATTGTTTGTCAAAACAACTTCTACAACCAAGTAGAAGGAACTGCCATGGGGAAGTCTACTCCACCCTGCTCTGACCAACTTTTATTTAGAGCATTTAGAAGACATCCTTTTTTCATCTATATGCCTTCAACCTTCATTTTGGGTTAGATATATAGACAACATTTTTGTAGTGTGACCTCACAATATAGATACCTTATCAACATTTTTAGCTACTATAAATACTTTACATCCTTATAAAATTCACTATGAAAGTTGAGAGAAAATAAATTATGGTTTCTAGACATTCTTCTCATCCACTCACCATCAGGTAATTTAACATCATATTCTTCAATAATCTGCATATCAAACTTCTCAAAATACAGGAATCATAAACTGTTTAATTCATCGAGCTAAGACTGATTGTTCAACTCCTCATTATTTACAAGAGGAATTCTCAAATATCAAACAATATATGAAATTCTGGCTTCTCAGAAAGGATTACACAATATCTGTTTGACTATTAGAAACCTAACCCAAATAACAAGGAATTAATGATTTTCAAAATCATATTAAAAAAATCAAAAAAAAATCAAAATTCATATTTCTAAAGAAATTAATATATCGAGTTCCAATCCCATACATCTCTGGCATTTCAGAACCAATTTCAAGAATTCTGAAAAAATATGATTTAATGGCAACTTTTATTTCTATTAATAAACTCTCAATGTTTTTCCCCTCTTCTAAAGATAAATGCTCTCCTACGTCTCTTCCAGGTATATACCAAGTTCCATATGACTGCCATCTTTCCTACTTTGGACAAACTGGACGCTCAAGAGAAAAAAAGAATCTATAAAAAAAAAAAAAAAAAAAAAAAAGATAGAAGAATACAAGAACATCAATCACATATTTTCCAAAAAAAAAATCTGATAAATCTGGATTAGCTCAATGTGGAATAGAGACAGACCACAACATTCTTTGGTCTGAAATGGCCTTCTACATAGATGTCGGTACAAATTTAAATCTTATTTAAGAAGAGTGCTGAAACCTATCTTCACCACCCTGACTTGAATTGGAATGGCTGCCTATTCTTATCAAAAATATGTTATTCTAAAGTTTGCTTAGAATAACACATCATTAATTTTTTTTTTTTTCAATTACTATTGAACCAAGAATGGTATTTTATAAAGACAAAGTTTTAAGAAACCAACTAGCTACTACATCTATCTGATGATCTGTTGAGCATGATATTATAAGTTACACACACACACACTGAAATAAAGAGCCAAGAGGCTTCACTTTGGCGATGCAAAATTATAAAAATTAAGTGGATATTGAATTCAACATTATTTCAAAGACAAATATATAGAAACCATAAGAGTTTTATACCGAATATAAAAACCATAAAAGTTTCTATATTTGGCATGAAACTCTTGTGGTTTCTAAATATTCGGCTAAATATATATATATATATATATATATATATATATATATATGACAGAATGATCATTGACTCGGTTAACATACATAGTTTTATGAAAAAAATTGAATGACTAGAACCGAGATTTAATTAAAAAGGTTTTAATATAAACACACTACTAGTTTCGGCCTGTAACAGCCTTCTTCAGGTGACATTATAAAAGAAAAAACACTAAACATTGAGGGTTAAAAGACTATGAACATCATAGACAGTCTTTATACATAATTAGCATTAAAACGTTGTAGTTGTATTTGAAGCTGTTCTTTCATTTGTTGCATTGTTGGGAGAGTGCGTGCTTGCTGCATCACGTGAACGCCAGTACATGATTACAGCTGAATGACTATCCGGGAGGTTGTAGCTTAAGTTGTTATTTAGATGAACAGGATTGAAGATGATTTCTCTCGATTCCACAATTTTTCTCCCTATTTCGTCACTGCAACGGAAGATGTTTGTAGATTTTTCCCAGCAGACTTTGTGACTTTGGTTATTATCATTAGGATTAGCCGAGAAGAGGATATGACTTGATAATGCACTTGCTCGCTGTCTCTTGTAAGTAATGTCTCTCATGTGTTCTTCCATACGCATTTCGACAGATTTGTCTGTCTGCCCGAAATAAGGAATATCGCAGTCACATAATATTTTATATACGCCAGGGTATTTGAGTTGATGATGACAAGGTTTTGGGTGGCTAATTAAGGAACGGATCTTTGGAAGTGGAGTGAACAAGGTTCTGATATTGTATTTTTTTAGAACTTTTGCTAATTTAGGTGAAACAGTACTTATGTAAGGAATAGATATATTGCTTTTGAATCTATTTGTTTCTTCTGAGTGATGTCTGGGAGGATTAAGAAGGAATTTGTTAATGATTTTCTTGGAATATCCATTAACTTCGAAAGAAGTTTTCAGATGGTTTATTTCTGTAAGCAGTTCATTTGGATCATCAAGAAGAGAACGGGCTCTATGTCCCAAGGTGGAAATTATTCAAAGCTTATGAGGAGGGAAATGATGGGATTGACTGTGCAGATATCTGTTGGTATGTGTGGGTTTTCTATATATCGATATTTTTAGTTTACCAGCAGAAGAGCGAGTCAGTTTGACATCAAGAAAAGGCAAGGAATTATCCGTTTCAAGCTCAGCAGTAAACTTAATACTTTGATGTCGGCTATTGAGATGTTCGAGGAAAACCATAAGGGATTCATGTCCATGGCTCCAAACAATGAAGACATCATCCACATAACGTTTCCAAACTTTAGGTGTTAAAATAAAGGAAGAGATAGCCTTGGTTTCAAAATCTTCTAAGTAAATATTTGCAAGAACAGGAGATAAAGGATTACCCATAGCCAGTCCATGATTTTGTTTGTAAATATTATCTTGAAATTTGAAGTAACCGGACCTGATGCAATGTGTAAGCAAGGCTAACATTTTTTTGGATAACTTGTCCTTGAGTAATGTTAGGACTTCATCTGTTGGGACATTAGTGAACAAAGAAGTTATGTCCAAGCTAGCCATGATGTCATTTTCATCAACTGTAATATCCTTGATGTATGTAACAAATTCTGTAGTGTTCTTGATAAAGGAAGGTGATTTCCCTGAAAAACTTTTGAGGTATTTGGCAAGGTATTTTGAAAGATTGTATGTAGGAGAATCGATACCTTCTACAATTGGGCGTAATGGGGTGTTCTCTTTATGGATTTTAGGAACACCATATATGCGAGGAATAAAGTCGTTATCAACAAATCCTCCTATATACTTTCAGATGTAGAACAAAGCATCCTTAGTAAAGGTCTAAACTTCATTCCTTCACCAAAATTAATACCAAAGGAAACACTACTTACAAAAATAGAAAGAGCTGCTTCTTTTCTCCCTCCACAAGATGCAAACCTTCTACGTATTGAATCAATCTTTATTATCAATAACGCAAAACCACCTGCAGACAACATTACTTCAACTGAACGCAAAGCTATTAAAAGTTTAAAAAACAACAGAGATATAATCATCCTCCCTGCAGATAAAGGAAATGCAACAGTCATCATGAACTCCGAAGATTACAAGAATAAAATGATTGATTTACTACATAATGATACCTACTCAATACTTGAGAGAGATCCAACTCGTGAACTTCAAAATCGTACAAACAACTTATTAAAAACAACAACTGAATTATCCCGAAACGTCCGTTTATCTCTTCGCTCTCTCCATCCGTTAATTCCTCGCATATATGGTGTTCCTAAAATCCATAAAGAGAACACCCCATTACGCCCAATTGTAGAAGGTATCGATTCTCCTACATACAATCTTTCAAAATACCTTGCCAAATACCTCAAAAGTTTTTCAGGGAAATCACCTTCCTTTATCAAGAACACTACAGAATTTGTTACATACATCAAGGATATTACAGTTGATGAAAATGACATCATGGCTAGCTTGGACATAACTTCTTTGTTCACTAATGTCCCAACAGATGAAGTCCTAACATTACTCAAGGACAAGTTATCCAAAAAAATGTTAGCCTTGCTTACACATTGCATCAGGTCCGGTTACTTCAAATTTCAAGATAATATTTACAAACAAAATCATGGACTGGCTATGGGTAATCCTTTATCTCCTGTTCTTGCAAATATTTACTTAGAAGATTTTGAAACCAAGGCTATCTCTTCCTTTATTTTAACACCTAAAGTTTGGAAACGTTATGTGGATGATGTCTTCATTGTTTGGAGCCATGGACATGAATCCCTTATGGTTTTCCTCGAACATCTCAATAGCCGACATCAAAGTATTAAGTTTACTGCTGAGCTTGAAACGGATAATTCCTTGCCTTTTCTTGATGTCAAACTGACTCGCTCTTCTGCTGGTAAACTAAAAATATCGATATATAGAAAACCCACACATACCAACAGATATCTGCACAGTCAATCCCATCATTTCCCTCCTCATAAGCTTGGAATAATTTCCACCTTGGGACATAGAGCCCGTTCTCTTCTTGATGATCCAAATGAACTGCTTACAGAAATAAACCATCTGAAAACTTCTTTCGAAGTTAATGGATATTCCAAGAAAATCATTAACAAATTCCTTCTTAATCCTCCCAGACATCACTCAGAAGAAACAAATAGATTCAAAAGCAATATATCTATTCCTTACATAAGTACTGTTTCACCTAAATTAGCAAAAGTTCTAAAAAAATACAATATCAGAACCTTGTTCACTCCACTTCCAAAGATCCGTTCCTTAATTAGCCACCCAAAACCTTGTCATCATCAACTCAAATACCCTGGCGTATATAAAATATTATGTGACTGCGATATTCCTTATTTCGGGCAGACAGACAAATCTGTCGAAATGCGTATGGAAGAACACATGAGAGACATTACTTACAAGAGACAGCGAGCAAGTGCATTATCAAGTCATATCCTCTTCTCGGCTAATCCTAATGATAATAACCAAAGTCACAAAGTCTGCTGGGAAAAATCTACAAACATCTTCCGTTGCAGTGACGAAATAGGGAGAAAAATTGTGGAATCGAGAGAAATCATCTTCAATCCTGTTCATCTAAATAACAACTTAAGCTACAACCTCCCGGATAGTCATTCAGCTGTAATCATGTACTGGCGTTCACGTGATGCAGCAAGCACGCACTCTCCCAACAATGCAACAAATGAAAGAACAGCTTCAAATACAACTACAACGTTTTAATGCTAATTATGTATAAAGACTGTCTATGATGTTCATAGTCTTTTAACCCTCAATGTTTAGTGTTTTTTCTTTTATAATGTCACCTGAAGAAGGCTGTTACAGGCCGAAACTAGTAGTGTGTTTATATTAAAACCTTTTTAATTAAATCTCGGTTCTAGTCATTCAATTTTTTTCATAAAAATATATATATATATATGTGCAGTTTAATTTTTCACTGTTATGATTAACCTTTTCTTCAGTTAAAGCATAGTGCTATTGATGATTTTAGCATCAGGCTCATTCTATTTTGAATAAATTTAAGTTAAATTTATTGTCGGCCTGGTTGGCCGAGTGGTTAGTGTATCTGCTCTCCAGCCAAAAGGCTGTGGGTTCGAATCCCGTCGTGGGCATGGATGTTTGTGATTGTCTGTGAAAGCACTAGTGGTGGTAGTCTGCAGTAGATGATGTTGGTGGAGTAGTGAGACAAAGAGTTGATGCCCTCCCTCGATGAGTCTTTGGACTCCCTGGAGGTGTGATATAATAATAATAATAATAAATCAACTGTTTGCATTCTACCTTGTAACAGCTGTTTTTTTAAGCCACTGACAATGGTCTGTTAATTTCAGACTGAAATATATGGCAGTACATTTAATAAATAATACTTTTACCTTGTGCTTTTGTGTATATATTGTATAGAACTATGGCACAAGTTTCTCTAAAAACAAAGTTTATTTCATTTATGCAAAATTTACCTAAATATGTATTATTTGTACTGTTGAGCTTACTTCAATGAATTTGTGGCTCTGTAGCAAACTACATGTTGCTAAATTGGTTCGTGCATTTTCCATATCTTGATCTAAAGCTGTACAGTAAACTGACTGGAATGGAAGAAAACTCTAAAAATATACATAAAAAATAAAATAAAACATTTAAAAAAAATTTAAAAAAAACAATAAGCAAACTTTTTTAAGAAAAAAATCTTCCTGAAATGAGGTTACTAAAACATCTAACAGTTGTTGTGGCTATTGTTAAAATTTAACTTAAATTTCAAATAAATTATTAACATTACAGTCACTTGCTACTATGACAAACTTGGTTATACTGAAATTATAATCAAGAAAATTCCTGGTGAGAGTGCCGTAAGATCAATGCTAAAGGAATTACACTATAACAAACATTCTACTAGAATAATTCTTAAGCTCAGAGGAACTCACTAGACTGAGAACTGACTGTGATACCTAAACAGTACTATGACTTATTGTAAGAAAAGGCTATAATGATCCATATGATGACTATCGTGCTCTCCTTTAGCTGGCACCCCCTTACTGAAATACAAACAGCAGCACCATGACTCACAGATCTAGCAGCAAAGTTTGTTTCTAAAAGTTTGTATAACTCTTACATTTGTATAAGCTACCTTATAATGGAGAAATATAGTTTATACAAATGTCATTTATTTTTCTAGATTTATGGTAAGGAATTAAATGTGATATAAAAAAAAATGCTACTAGCACAAGATACAAAGAACTCTAAGTGCCATACAAAACTTGAACTGTACTTATTTAGAAAATAAGTATAACTTACAATTATGATAAGATTTCATTTTGTGAAACACAAGAATGAAATATTTGGCAAGATTTAGGAACATTAAGCAAAATTTTTGTATGATCCAGCCACTCTTGTTTTTTGGTTTTGACATGGTGACTGGTGAAGTTGAAAGCTGACCACTGTTTTATAAGCTAGGTCATCAGAGATATTGCCAATTATTTTATAGATGTCTAAGGATTTCCATGTCTGCAAAAAAATTTGGCTATTCAATGCTACTATATTCATAAGTGCAAAAGAGATTGACACTGAGAAATGAAGATGGACACTGTCCATCTTCATTTCTCATTGCAATGCTAGTGTTTTGCCACAAAATGATTGGCAATTAATGTTTTTAATGTACCATTAATAGACTGATATGTACACTATAGCTTTTCCTGGCTTTGGTAAGTATATTGCTTGCTACTTTATAAGCATATCTTCCTTAGCTGGAGTAAATGGCAGCTAGAACTCTAGGTATTTATATGACTTTCATCATCACAGTGATGCACCACTGTCTTTCTTATTGGAATCACAAAGCGGCTGTTGTCATATTTTGTCTCCAGGGTTGCATCTGTAGTTTTTGCCCTTTCCCATCTCTGCATACAGGCAGTGTAGGTCACAATGCCATCATATTCACTCCTATGTGCTATCTTATGGCCAAACTTTACTGCTGTACCCTCAAATGGAGGAAGTGCTTTTGCCCTAATGTATGGCACAATGCCCTAATGCTCTAATTTACATTAGGGTACAAGCACCTCCTCCATTTGAGGATAGCAGCAAAGCCCAGCCATAAGATAGCACATAGAAGTGAAGATAGGAATGTGTCAGGAGGCTTTCCAGCTAATGTGGTGAATAATCTAGCTACTGTTTCTCTGTCAGATTTGCTGGCTAATCAGGCCAACACACACACACACACACACACACACACACACACACACACACACACACACACACACACACACACACACACACACACAGAAACCAAATCATCTTAAATAAATCTAGTTTTTAGTAGTTAAATGGCCATTTTCATTGGTTTATCATTAAATATTTCATTGTAATGCATCATCACAAGTTTCTGTATAACATAATAGTGTTACTACTGAGTCAGAATTTTTTATGCTATAAATAGACAGCAACAGCTAGTTTTTGCATTTTTGTGCTGAGATCGCTATGGCTAGTTACGTGCAGTTAACACTCACAGAAAAAGTGTGATTCAAGCTTTGAAATAGAGAAAGCTATTCCTCTCTTGAAATAGCTAAAAGGGTATCCTGTAGTCAACCTACTGTGGTACAGCTGCTGTTGAAAGTGAAGGAAACTGGATCTGCTGAAAGGAAGAAGGGAACATGAAGAAAACCACTGTCTACACCAGGCCAAGATTGAGTTCTAAAGCCACTCTGTTTCAAAAATTGCCATGTGTCGTCCGAGAACTGAAACAGGACTGGGAAGAACAAACGGGAGTTGTGGCAAGTTCTATAACTCTCTGTAATACTACTACTAGTTGACAGTTTGGGCTTCAAGAACAAACAGCTCACTCTTTCACCCTCACTTTCTCTCTTTCACACATACACATCATGTTCTTGATGTTTGACTAAAAACCTACTGAACTTTCTTTGGAAATGGTAGAGATGGCTTATGAGCTTTTTATGCTGATGGCTATTTCAACTTGATGCATATATTTTATTCTTTTATGTCATTCATTTCAGAAGTTTTAGATCACAACCAGCTAAGTAATTAAACTACATTTAAGTGGGGGGGAGAACTATGTTACAGATTATGTAAAAAAAAATAATAAAATATTAGCTCCCCTCAACCAAATAATGTAATACAGGTTGACAACCTTTGATAGATGGGAAACACTTAAACCTCTCCCACCATGACTTTGCAGTGTTGATAACATACCTGTCATATAGAAATCATCTTACACAGACTATCATATGAATGCTTTTCTTACCAAAATTAACCTTATTCATTCTAGGATCCAATTTGCTCTGAAAACAGTATTTCCCAAGTAAACTGCATTTAAAGAAAAAGAGTAATGATCAGATAACTAGATGGTCCTAACTAGATTATCCTGGATATAATTTTGCCAATTATATCGAAATTTCTTCATCTCATTATCAAGGTCAAAAGTCAGACACTACCAAAACACTTCTGCATAGTTCCCTATATTCCACAGGATACTTTTATATACAAAAACTGAATTGTTATTATAATAATAATTTATTATAATTATAAATATAAATAATTATAAATAAATAATATATTTATTATATTATAATATAATAAATATATTATAATATTTATAATCTTCTTCTACAGCTTCTCCCACTTAAGTGGGGTCACTGTTTGTTATGAGTCTCCTCCACACCTTCCTGTCTTGGGCTGTCACCACATCCAAGTTCATCTTCAAGTCCTCTTCTACCAGCTCCCTCCATCTCTTCTTTGGCCGCCCACGCTTCCACATTCCTTTCACATCCATCTGCATAACCCTTCTTACCACATATTCGTCCTCCCTCCTCATCACATGACCAAACCATCTCAACCTTGCCTAATGTATTTTCACTCCTAAGTTCGTAACTTCACTGTTCCCCCTGACATAGTCATTTCTCAGATGATCCTTTCTGGTCACACCGCACATCCACCTAAGCATTCTCATCTCTGCTACTTCCATCCTGCTGATGTTATTTTTCCTCAGGGCCACAGTTTCTATAGCATATGTCATAGCTGGCCTCACTACTGTCCTATAAATTTTGCCTTTCAGATTGATCGGCACCCTCTTATTGCATAACACTCCAGCCATCTCCCTCCAGTTCCTCCAACCCGCTTGTATCCTGCATCCCACTTCCTTCTCAGCTCCTCCATCTTCTTCCACTGTTGAACCTAAGTATCTAAAGTCTCTCACCTTCCTGATAACATTTCTTCCAGCTCTGTCTCCTGGCCACTGCGCAACACATATACTCTGTCTTACTTCTGCTCAGTCTCATACCTCTCTCTTCCAGTACTTTTCTCCATCTTTCCAGTTTAGTTTCCGCTTCTCTTGAATCTACACACAGCAAGATGTCATCTGCATACAACATTGTCCAAGGTGCATCTTCTCTCACCTCCTCTGTTACCACCTCCATCACAATATTAAACAGAAACGGACTTAATGCTGACCCTTGATGCAAGCCAACTGTTACTTGAAAACTTTCTGTCTGTCCCAAACAGGTCCGAACACTTGTCTTCACATTTCTGTACATTTCCCGCACTAACCTGATATATTTCTCCGGCACCTTCTTCTCCCTCAGACACCTCCAGACTTCTTGCCTTGGCACTCTATTGTATGCTTTCTCCAGATCAATAAATACCAGATGTAGCTCCCTTTGTTTCTCTCGATATTTTTCCATCATCTGTCGTAACCCAAAGATAGCATCTGTTGTTGATCTACCAGGTATGAAGCCAAATTGTTCCTTTGCAATCTCCACCTCCTCCCTCAATCTACCATCAAAAACCCTTTCTAGGATCTTCATTGTGTTTGGGATATCAACCTTATTCCTCTGTAATTTTTACAGTCTTGTGCATCCCCTTTACCCTTGTAGATGTGAACAAGAGTACTCTCCCTCCATTCCTCGGGTATATTTTCCTGTTGGCAAACTTTCATGAACAGGTCCCACAGTAGGTCAATTCCCTCTTCCCCCAGTGCCTTCCATGCCTCCACTGGAATTCTGTCGGGGCCCACCGCTTTTCCATTCCTCATCCTCTTCATGGCCTCCGTCACTTCCATTCTACTGCTGTTCTGCACCATCCCCCTCTGTGAGTCCTTGCATTTTCCTCATTCAAAAGTCCCTCAAAGTATATTTTCCATCTGTTTCTTATGTCCACATCCCTCCATAATACTCTTCCTTCAGCATCTTTGATCTGCCTCACATGTAAGATGTCCTTAGCTGCTTTATTTCTACATTTTGCTAGTTGGTAAATTTTTCTCTGTCCTTCCTTTGTTTCTAATTGATCATACAGATCTTGATATGCCATGGCCTTCGCCTGTGCCACAAGTCTCTTGGCTTCTTGCTTTCTCTCTTTGTACACCTCTCTGTCCTCTTCCATTCTTGACTCATCCCACTTCTGCTTTGCCTTCCTCTTAGCTGTCACTGCCACTTGTACATCATTATTCCACCACCAACCCTCCTTCTGCTCTCTAATCTTTCCAGATGTCTCACCAAGCACCTCGATTGCACAGCTCAGGATTACTTTTGAATTATGTTTCCACCAATCTTGTACACTTTCCAGTCCATCCGAAATCCTCTCTAACACTCTCTCCCTAAAATGATTCCTCACACTCTCCTCTTTTAAGCGAAACCACTTAATTGTCTTCATCCCATGGCAACCAGAAGTTCTTATCTTCGATCTTATTTTAAAGTCTGCGCACAGCAGTCGGTGTTGTTGTACTACTTGATCTGTTGGAATTACTTTACAATTTGTCACAACCTTAAGATGTTTTCTTCTAGTCAAAATGTAGTCAATTTGTGAGCTGTTGTTACCACTTCTAAATGTTATCAAATGTTCTTCCCTCTTGAAGAAAAACGAGTTCACAATTGCCAGATCAATTATAATATTTATAATATATTTATAAATATATTATAAATATTATAATATATTTAGAAATTATATAAATACATTATCACATTCATGCCGAGGTTAGATAATTATGAATTATTTTAAGTCAACATTTTATGGTTATGACTTGGAATTTATTCAGAGGAATATTAATAGTAGCAGTAGTAGTGTTATATGGTACCTCCAGGGAGTCCAGACACTCATTGTGAGAGACCCAAACTAACTTTTATACACAAAACCTATCATACTTCTCCTTAAACCCATTTACTGTCAGGCATTACACAACTAATTCTGTAATCCATTCTGCTTATTCACTACTCTCCATGCAAAAAAGCTAATGTTTGTGTAAGAGTGCTCACACAAACATGGAAGTTGTGTAAGCATTCTTATACAACTTCCATGGATAATCACCAGTTCTTTGACTACTTGCCACATATTGAAAAATTTCTTTTGCATCAATTTTATAAAACCACCTTAATATTCATAAGTTTCTGTCATGTCCCCCCCTCTTTTATGCCTATCAACTAAACTTTGTAACCCACACACCTTCAACCTATCCTCTTAGGAAGCATTCCACAGACCAGTCACTAGCTTGGTCACTTGTCAATGAATCCTCTCTCTCTACCAACCTCCAAATCCCCCAAGGTGATCAAACTAACCAGCACTCAAGATGTTGCCAAATAATAGCCTTATAAAGAGGGATAATAACCTCCCTATCTTTACTTGTTAGTGTTTTTCAACAACCAACTAATCCTTTGAGCTGTTTTACCCAACTTTTGCAATATGCTTTCTGAACCGTCTACAAAGTTCCCAACCTCAACAATTTCCTGCAGTTCAGTACCATCAATGTGACACACAGTATGTAACCTTACATTTTGCAACATTAAATTAACAATCATTATCCTTTGTCTGCAATGCCAATTTATTTAAATCACCATGCAGGATATCAACAGCTTGAGAAGCTAGAAGGAATAAATGGCAACAGTGCATGGGAAGAGGTTAGGGACTGTTTGAGAGAAGCAGCATCAGACTGCATACCTAAGGTTGTAAGGGTAAACCAATTGGAGATTAAGTGGATGAGCAGAAATATAAAGCAAGAGCTGCCAAAAAAAGAAAACATTATGTAGGGAATATAGAGAAAAGGTTATCAGCATACTCATGAGAAGTACAAAGTGCAAGCAAGAAGGGTGACTGGTAATGTAAGAAAAGCTAAATCAGATTATGAGATAAAATTTGCTAAGCAGGCCAAAGTAAATCCAAATGAGTTTTTATTTATTTATTTTTTCATTATGTAGCAATTAAGAGGAAAAATAACTATGGATGATTTAATTAATGGTGATGGTAAGAAGATGTTAGAGTGAAAGAAATAGTTGAGTTGCTAAGTGATCACTTTGCAAAGACATATCACATCCAGGTGGAGATTTTGTAGTTGCTGATGTGACAGTGATGTCAGAATTTAAGTAGATGAACAGAAGATGCTCCGCATATTGAAAAATATCAATGTGAATACAGCAGTAGGATTAGATGGCATGCTGGCATGTTTACTACGTGAATTTGGCATTGCCTGTGATGAATTGGTTCAAGTCTAAGCTCGGCAAAGTTCCAAGGAGTGGAAAGAAGGTAAAATAGTTCCATTACATATAAGTGGCTCAAGACAGATGTAGCAAACCACACACAAATTAATATATCAGGAGTTACTGTTAAAGTATTTAGAAAAATTGATTAAAGATAAAATGTTGCAGTGGGTGGATAGGAATATGATACTCTATGGTGGGGAGCATGACTTTGTAAAAGGAAGGTTCTGCTTTAGTAATTTATGCACATTTCATAATAGAATGACAGCAGAATTAGATAAGGGAAATGGATATACTATGATACTTCTGGACTTTGCAAAGGCATTTGACAATACTGCATGGAAAACTATTACAAAAGTTGGAACAAACTGGAATGGATATAAAGCTAGTAGTGTGGATGGTGAGGGTGGCTGACAGATAAACACCAGAGAGGAGTATATGGTGGAGTCAAATCTAGAAGAATGAGAGTAACTAGTAGATTGTGTCAGGATTCTGTACTAGGGCCACTACTCTTTAATTTCTATATTAATGATATAGGGAAAGATTTAAGAGGAAGATATTCAGTTATTTGCTGATGATGTAAAATTGGAGAGGGCAATAGTTGATAAAGGCGATGTAGATATCCTGCAGAATGATTTAAATAAATTGGCACTGTGAGCAAAGGATAATGAATGTTAATTTAATGTTGACAAATGTAAGGTTATGCAATTTGGGTTGAAAAGGTTACATACAGTGTATCACATTGACAGTACTAGATTGCATGTAGTTAATGAAGCTACAGACTTTGGGATAATGGTGACAGAGCAAAGAGGACATATTGCAAAAGAGCTGGTAATATAACTAAAAGGATTACTTGGATGTTGAAAAATATCCAATAAATAAAGATAGGGTGGTTATTATCGATATTTATAAGGCTGTGATTGGGCTGCATCTAGACTACTGTGCACACATTTGATCATCTGGAGTTTCTTGGAAATCAAGAGGTGGTAGAGAAGATTCAGAGACAAATGACGAAGTTAGTTATACGTCTATGGAATGCTCCTATGAGGATAGATTGAAGGTATGTGGGTTACAAAGTAGTTAAGAGGCTGAAAGAAAAAAAAAAAAAGGAGGGGGACATGACAAACTTATAAGATATTAAAGGTTTTTTTTATAAAATTATGCAAAATGAAAATTTTTCAGTATATGACAAATATTTCAATATATGATGGGAGAACTGAGAATGGAGAGAGAGTTATGCTAAGCATCAAAGTGCAAGACAAAATAAGGAATGAGGATATAAGAAAAGAAACAAAAGTGTTTAGACACAGGGGAAGAGATTTTAAAATTAAAATGGAGATGGGCAGGACATATTGGACAAAAAAAAAATCACCCAGTTGCATTCATATGAAAAAAGACAAATGCCTGGATGACCAGAGAGAAGATGAAAGGATGACCTAATGGAGATGGTTGGAAAACTTATTCATTTGGAAGTGTTCAACAGAAAAAGACAGAGGCAAATTTCGGGTTATAAAAAAGTCTAGAAAAAGAAGTAGAAGATAGAGAACTAGGGATCATTCTTGGACGTTGTGTAAGAGTGGGAATAGTAAGGGTGTGAGGACTAGAATTTTTGTGTGGAGAGTGGTGAATGAGTGGATGAATTGCCAGAATTAGTTGAGCACACTGACAGTGAATGGGTTTAAGGAGAGGTATAATAGGTTTTGTGTGTATAAACATTCATCACGGGAGACTCACACTAGTCTCTGAACTCCATGGAGATACCGTACAATAATATTTTGGAGAAAGAGGCAAAGGAGCAAAATTCACCATGAAGTTTACTCAAATCTTCTACAGCAGAGAAAATCAGACACTGCAACAAATTATTATACTGACACCAGCCACAAAAGACTCAATGGAAAAACATAAAATATCTTCATAAAAACAGGTTTCTATATACGAGAGTATTTAAAAAAACAACTCACAGGAACTTCTCCAATGAATTTATAAAATTTTACAAGCAGTGTGCTGTAATTAGTTACTATAATCAACATCCCACAACCAAAGATTATCTTATACAACTTTGAATGTTTTAGAATATTACATCTTCTCCAAGGTGCAATTAAAAGTTGACTATAGCATGCTGTACCAAATGAAGTATTATTATCAACATTTGACCTCCATGGAGTCAGAGACTCATCGTGGGAGGTACTTACTATTGCATACAATGCTCATCCAACCGCATCTTAAACTGATTCAATGTGTCCACATCCACAACACACTCAGGCAATGCATTCCACTCACCAACCACCCTCCATGCAAAGAACCTGCTTCTCACTCCTTTGCTCACACCCTCCTTATACAGTTTCCAGCAATGGCCTCTTGTTCTACTCCCCTCTCCCATTCTATGAAAAATCTCTTCCATGTTTACCTGATAACAACCCCTGACCAGCTTATGTCTCAATCATATCCCCCCTCTTGCTCCTATTCACGAGGCTCTGCAACTTATATTCTCTCAATTTGTCCTCGTACTCCACATTCCAAAGATCACAGACTACCTTTGTGAATATTCTCTGTATCCTTTCCAACATATCCTCGCCACCATAAAAAACCGGCGACCAAATCTGTGCACAATAATCCATATGAGGCCTGATCAAGGCCTTATACAATGGAATCATAACCTCTCTATTTCTGCAAGTCAGGGTTCTCGGCATCATTGCCATTATTCCATGTGATGTCTTCACAACTTGTGCAATGTGGCCACTGAATTTCAGGTCCTTGTCCACCATCACTCCTAGATCTCTCATCTCCTCTACTTCTGTTAAAGTTTCCCCACCCAGTGTATAATTTGCATCCCATCGTTGCTTACCAAATCTCAAAACCTTACACTTGGCAACATTGAACTGACAGTTCTACTTACCTGCCCATTCATGCAATCTATTCAAGTTCTCTTGTAAGGCATTAACATCAGCCTGACTGTTTATTGCTCTCCCAGTTTTGCATCATCCGCAAACAGCTGGATATCACTAGTTAAATGCAACCCAATATCATTAACATACAAACTGAACAACAATGGACCCAAAACTAACCCCTGCGGCACACCACTGGTGATCTTTCTCTTTCGAGATACTGCATCCCTGTATACAACTTTCTGATACCTATCTGACAGCCAGTCACTGATCCAACACAGAAGTCTGTAATCCAATCCCATCTGTTTCAATTTATTTAAGAGCTTGTCATGTGGCAGTCTAATCAAAAGCCTTTGCAAAATCCAAGTACACCACTGTATATGCATCTCCTCTGTCCAAGATATTTGTCACCTTGTTATAGTACATAAGTAAGTTAGTGAAACATGATCACCCCTTAATAAGCCCATGCTGATAACCACAGAGAATACTGCTGTTATCAACCCATTTCTGTATCCTACTTCTCACCAATCTCTCCAGGACCTTCACCACAACTTCAGATATATAGACTGGTCTATAATTTGAAGCTACAGCCTTACCTTTAGGCAGTGGAACAATTTTACTCTCCTTCCACTGCCTTGGAACCTGTGCTGTTGCAAAACTTTTATTAAACAGGCATGACAATGCTGGAATATTCCCTTAAGATGCATGGTGATATGTCATCAAATCCTATCGCCTTATTAACATCAAGGTTATTTATTTCCTCAAATACCTCCTGCTCACTCACAATTAAGCTATCCTCTCCTATGTCCTCTACACTTAAGTTCCTCATGATTCCACCCTGATCAGGATGAAACACACTTATAAATTGATCAGTGAATACCTCAACAATGGCTTCTGCAGCAGTTACCATTCTACCACTTTCATCCTTTAACTTCATCTTTCCATGATCATTCTTCCTTTTACTTGCCACATATCTAAAAAACCCTAAGGTTTTCCTTAATCTGATTTGCCAATTTCTGTTCATACTCTACTTTTGTTTTCCTTATTAACTGAGTCACTCTCCTGGCTTGTTCTTTATATTCTTCATTGGACTGATTACCATTATTCATCTTGTACTTCCTCCAAAGTACTTTTTCCAGATTTCATGCTTAAGCTCCACATTCATCCATTTTACACCTACCTTATTCAGTCTTTTGGCCTTTGGGATACATTTGTACACTGATGCTGTTATGTATTTCTTTGTAAGTTCCCATGCAGCATTTATTTCCTTACCACTCAACTCTTCGTTCCATGTTATAGCTCGAAGTTGTCTCCTAAGCTTGCCATAATCACCAGCCTTATAATTCCACATATATCCTTTCCTCGCAAATAGCCTGCATATGATTAGCCACAATACAGGTGATTACTTCATGATCACTTTCACCAACTGGAGGAAAATGTGAAACCCCTCTAAGAATTACATCCTCTGATGAAATGATCAGATCTAGAACTCTTGATCCTCGCGTGCCTTCCTTTACGTGCTGCCTGAGATAGTTATCTCTCAAGAACTCGAGTAATTCACTTTTCTTGTTCCCAAATGCTATCTCTTCATTCCAATCTATACCACCATAATTAAAATCACCCATAATAATTACCTTTCCTTTGTTCACTAATCCAAGCTGTTTATACATTTTTTCATCACCACCTTCCACATTCCCAGGCCTATAGCAACATTCAACTAAATATGTCTTCCTCTCAACCTCCGCGTTACACCACACTACCTCATAACCACTGCCACTATTTCCCCCTTTCATGTCTACCTTATGTGGACTTAATTCTCCTGCTATCATCAGCAGCACTCCCCCTCCCTTCCTGCCCTTTCTATCCTCACAAAAAATACTGTACCCTTCCATTTCTATTCCCGTTACGATATCATCTTCATTCAACCATGTTTTACTTATTCCAATGATTTGGGGGTGAATAAACTCAATCACTTTATTTCATCCCCTTTATTTCTGATACTTCTGGTATTTGTAAATAAACACAACAATTTATTTTTCGGTCTATAGCCAGTCCTATCCAAGCCATATGTTGGTTGTGATTTACCCACTACACCTGCCAAATCATCTTTATCACTGCTTACCACATATACCTGCGAGTCACCCAGTATTCATACCACTGTTGAAAACATTTGCCAAAAGTTTTATCCTATGTTTTGAATACAACAAGTATTGCTGAAATTTTTTAATGATAATGTAATAATAAGGATAATACAACAATCAAGTCATTTTTGGCCATAAATTCCTGCATAAAGCAGACTCACTAGGAATATTGTTATGCTGGAGGAATAAATCTTTTACCACTTTGTAAGACATTTTCACCTCTTGTTACAGAGAACATCTAAACAGAAACGTTGGTTTGACTTCAAGACAAATTTATAATGCAAAATTCCAGAACTGTCAATTTACTTTTGAACTTGGTTCATTATTTCCTATCCAAAAACAAATTGCAAATGTTAAATTTCTGTGGAAAATTGAAGCAGAATTGTTACATCATATGTGTGTTATTTTTTGTCTGCCACTATTTTATGCACTTGAAGTTGAAATAGTATGACACATAGCAACACTTTACAAAGTATTACTTCAGTAGCATATGCTACTAGTTAGAAATAATTGAAATAATAACTCAACAGACGTATCAACTGTTTATGACATTTGTTTCATTAGAAGCAGCGTTATAGTGCCAAGAGTGACAGTGTGTTTTGACGAATGGTCGGAAAATGAGTTTCAAACAGAGAGCTGCAATTGACTTTTGTGTTAAACTCGGTAAAAGTTTTACCGAAACACATCAAATGCTTCAAAAAGCATACAGTGATGAATGTTTATCCGATACTCAAGTTTACGAGTGGTTTAAGTGATTTCAAAGTGCCTGATTTCATCAAGGAAAACCCAAAATCGTCTGTGAGATTGATGAATTGGGGATTCCAAAATCAACTGTGCACAACATTTTGACCGAGAGTTTGGGCCTTCATAAATTGAATTCGTGTTCCCCACAAGTTGACCAGTGACCAAAAAATGTATGGAATTGCAAGGATCGCATTAAAACTTCTCATAAGGACTCAAACTTCCTTGAAACGATTGCTACTGGTGACAAAACATGGTATTTTGAGTATGAGCACGAGAGAAAGCAGCAGAGTACTGAGTGGAGACCACCAGAAGAGGGGCATCCGAAAAAAAAGTTGCTTGGAGAAGTCAAAAGTAAAGACAACGCTGATTTGTTTCTATGAATCCACAGAGAATTCATTCAGCCTGGCCAAACAGTCAATGCCGAAAATTTGTCACGGCATGAATATCGTGATGGTGTTGCAGGCAGCTGCATCACCATCATGATATTCATGGTCACTTTGCACAATAACGCACCATCTCATCGTTCAAACATTGTGAGACTGTTTTTGAGCAAAAACCAAGTTTGGGTGTTGGATCACTTGCCGTATTTACCTGATTTAGCACCCTGTGACTTCTTTCTCTTCCTCTGACTTCATTTGCCAATGAAAGGAAAGTGACATGACACTATTGCAAAAGTTCAAGCAGCAGTAACCACGACCCTCAACAGTATCCCAAAAAATAATATAAGAAACTCATTTAACGAATTAATTGACCGTGCCAAATGCTGTATCGAAGCTAAGGGAGAGTATATAGATTGAAATAAATTATTTGAATAATTATAATTAGCCTGTGTTTTATTTTCTCTCAAAAGTTCAGTTTCTTTTTGGACAGAGGATGTAGTACTTTTTCAGGATATTAGGAATTGGTGGTGATGGTCACACAATGGGTGACGAAAATCTTCTATCATCTTTTCAATCAAAAGATTTGTATGGCTGCGTTACTGTTAGATGTATGGAACTTCTCATAGGTTATGGAAGCCTCTATTCCATTTGAATAGAGATTTCCAAAGAAAAAAACAGGAAATATGAAATATTAAATCCCCAATATTAATTCTATTAATCACAGCTTTTGTTCATTCATATTTCCACCTCTTTTGTAGCTGGATAATTCTGTTGCAACTCAGATAAAATGTCTTGGCATTTTTTAAACTTTTATGATCTACATATAAATCATATCTAGATATAAAGATGATATAGATAAAAAAAAAAAAAACTCTTGATAATTCAAATATGCCATATTAAGTGCCTTTTGAACTTTTGTAACAGAAGAATAATCAATATCTGGATAGCAAAAAAGTTTCATAGTTCTGATAATTCTCCAAATATTCTGCAAGTTTGTGTTGTACTTTTGCATTCTAAATATTTCTATAAGCAACCTAAATGCTCACTCCTCCCTCAGCTACTTAAATACTGCATAAACATGCAGTTTTTAAACAAATTATGTCATGTTTGCCCAGCCACTCAAATTAAAAGAATTTGCAGTTCTTCAATGCTTTTATTTCAACAGTGACATTTTTTAACACTTCTTATATAAACGATGCCCTTTTTCTGTCCATCTATAACCTGTAAAATTGTGAGCCCTAAAATTAATCTGCTTAAATCTTCACAGCTACAAGAATCCATCAGTGTTTGCATGAGTTCAAATGACTATACTGACTGTACCCTCTAGACACTCTAAACAAATATGCCTCTGCAACTTGTCAACATCACTGTACCACATAGCACAGGTTAAAAGAAACTAATTAGAGTGTACTAAGTTGGAATGGGCTAGAGTAATATTGGAGTAGAGACATTGGAGAAATTACTAAATAAAATCAGTAGGCAAGTATTATAAATTAGAAATTCTGAAATAATTCTAAAATTCTGAAGGCAAAAATTTTGTGTGCACATTTACTAGGCATGTGCACTCCCTTTTCGACCAGTGTGTGGCCACAGTTTAGAGCAAACATTAATTCAGAGATGGGAGATGAGTAACCAAAAATGATAACAGGCTTAATGAGCGCACTATGAGGCTCAATATTTGGTTGAAAAGGGAAAGATATGAAAGAGACATGTCAGTCGCTAAAGGGATTCTATAAAGACAGATAGAGAAATATTTTAATACCTAACAGGAGGGCAGAGAACTAAGGCCATCCATTAAAAATGAGTAACAGTGTAGTTAGTTAGCAAGGTTGTGAGGACAAAGTTTTTTGCTTGAGTGGAATGGATTGAATGCATATCATTGAAGGAATTTAAGGAAAGTTATAATAAGCATTATATAGTTTAGTGTGGATGAACCTTCAAATAATAAGCTTAAGATATATCACCGATTTTCTGGCAATGGAGGTTCAGCACTTCCTTTAGTCTGGACAAAATTATCAGAGTGCACTTGAAATTCCCACAATCATCTGAAAGTTCACTGAACAGCACAGGTGGCATTGCTTGTATGCAATGCTCACATAATTATTTATGTCAGCATTGCACACATAAATTTCAAAATCAAGAGATCACCATCATATAATCAAGAATAAGCTTGATTCTTAACTTATCTTGCTTACATTTAAACCTAACTGGAGGTAGGGCTTCCAGTTCACAGTGGTAACAATACTGGTGTCAAGCATAAGCCCATATCTACTTGCACTGTATAATTTATATTAATGCATTTCATTTAATTATTTAGCTCAAATTTCATTTACCATTAATATTTAAGTTTCTAGCAGTTCACTGTGATTTAGAGACATACAAGGGATAAAATTAGTGGATCTTATTTTTCTCTCTCACTCACACATACACACAAAATAAAATCTTTTCCATACTCTTTACTTCAATAATACACAAATTTAAAGGAAAGATCTCTTTCTCTCTCGCTCACTGGAATAACTTTTTCCTTCTTTATTCTTTCAAGCATAAACATGTCACATGTATTATCTCCTCAACATCAAATAAAACAGTCATTACTATACTTCTAAAAACAACTACTTATCTTATAGAAATCACTAATCTGCACAACCTTAAAAACATGTAAGTTAAATCTCCTAAGAACGTGTGCTAAAAATTAAACTCCATGCAGAACAGTGAAATCAGGATTACTAATGGTTTATCTTCTAATTATTTACCTCACTAATTATTACACACATATTTTCTATAGATGAGCACATTTCATGGCCACTGTTCAAAATCAGGAACACTAATTCTCCACCTTCTGCATTGGTTAAGAGATGCACTCAAGGGTCAAGGGGCATTACCAATTTTCAGTTCAACCTCCAAACTTCAGATTTTTTTCTCATTCTTTGTTTGTTACCTTTCCCCACTGTTATTTCAGACAATGAAACAGCCACCCTCCTAGGCATTTTCTAAAAGTACAGTCCACAGATATTTGCTTTTCTTCTCAACTTTTTATCATCCACAATATTAGTATAAATCAGGCTGAGTAAACTCTTCTGTTTGGGATCATGATAAAAATCTTGAAAAACCACTACTCACTTATTAAACAGCAATGTATCACTTAATTTTCTGTTGAAAGTTTGCTCCACCTTTGCAAGGAGTTGTTCGGTGTTGTACCACTTTACCCCAGTCCTGAAGATACTTTCAGGCACAAACTTTGTTTGCACACACTTGGATAAAGGATTAAACTGAATTTATTATAACTTAATTTTCTATAGCGAATTTTCATTCATCCCAGTTCTCATATCTTCTATGTTTTTAATGTTTTTAGGAGGAAACTATACCTTTGTTTTTTATCAACTTCTGTCTACCGGGTCTCATTAATTCTAATAATATTTGGACAAAAGCACTGATCAAATTATTAATCCCACTGTTATTTCTGATATTGTTAGCATTAGTGAATAAGGATTAGGATCAGATTGCAGGTTTCCTATTTCTCTTCTTGAAAGCTGAAAATTGACAACACTGATTGCAAAACAAACATCTGCAAATTGCATGTCAAATGTGCTTTGTCAGCATGTTTCATAAATTCAGACCATTCATAGTAATAAATATGCAATAGGTTAACAACCTTTTGTGAGTGGGATTAACATAAAAAATAAAATAAAAGGCAGAAACATATTAGACATTATTAATCATATGAAGAGCCAAAGGCTTCAATTTGGCAACATAAACTTATTTAAGTTAAGGGATATTACATCCCATATTGTTTCATAGCTGAATAAGAAACTCAAAGAGTTTCATGCCGAATATAGTAAATATATAAAGTTCGGCGAATCCAAGCGTAAGGAAATACCTGGATAGTGTTACAACTGACCCTTTAGGGAGTGCAACACTGAGGCAACTCATGGTAAGGGTGGAGCAAGCTCTGATCACTATTCTTGATATTTTCCCATAATGTGAAACCCGGCTCCTAGGAGCTGTATTACTGTTCTACATTATGAGTGAGAGAAGGTCACTACCCAGACCAGTTTTGACCTTTATTGAGGTCTCATCAGTGAGTAGGTAGACCTAGAAATACCAAGTTTGTAGCAAACAGTGTTGCACCTCCCTAAAGGGTCAGTTGTAACACTATCCAGGTATTTGCTTACACTTGGACTCGCCGAACTTTATATATTTACTATATTTGGCATGAAACTGAGTTTCTCATTCGGCTATGAAACAATATGGGATGTAATATCCCTTAACTTAAATAAGTTTATGTCACCAAATTGAAGCCTTTGGCTCTTCATATGATTAATAATTTATTAGGACACCTTCTTGGCAATTCTCATAGCAGGGTATATGTAAGTTCTGTTTGCTACAAACTTGGTATTTCTAGGTCTACCTACTTACTGATGAGACCTCAATAAAGGTCGAAACCAGTCTGGGTAGTGACCTTCTCTTACTCATAATGTAGAACAGTAATACAGCTCCTAGGAGCTGGGTTTCACATTATGGGGAAATATCAAGAATAGTGATCGGAGCTTGCTCCACCCTTACCATGAGTTGCCTCAGTGTTGCACTCCCTGAAGGGTCAGTTGTAACACTATCCAGGTATATGCTTACGCTTGGACTCGCCGAACTTTATAACAATATGGGATATAATATCCCTTAACTTAAATAAATATTAGACATTCTTCTCAAATCTACTGATTATTAGTTCCTCATTATTGCTTTTAATACTATTTCTACTTATACCCAATTATCACGATAATTTTATAAAATTCGTATTTTTCCAAAAAAATTCCAATTTTAGAATTATCTTAGTATTTTATTTTTAAAATAGAATTATACATATTTCCATTTCATAATTTCATGAGATAAATTATATATATAAAAACAATACATCAGAAAGTTACCTCTTCTTTTAATGTTTGCCTCATGGTTTGTGCTAACTTTACCATATTACGAGAGTGCTCACCTTCTGAAAAAAAGGAAAACAACTTTCAAATATATATTTATTTTTTATACAAGGTGTTGTCCAAAGTTTCTAGGCTGCCTGCAGGACAACAATATTACTGTCATACAGTAAGAAATTCACTACTACCAGGTAATATCAGGATAATATAGTCTACCATGTCATTTTCCATCAAGCCCATCAACCATAACATGAGTCAGCTGTATTGTTCTTTGTAATGAATCCACATTGCATAAAAATAATGCCAGTGTATCAAATATTTCAAGCATGATAAATATTCTACTGAAATTGACAAGTTATTGTTAAATATTCATTTGGAGAAGAAACCATGAGAAGAATTTACACATATCGGAATGATCTGAAACTGTTCGTAAGTGGAATGACTTGATTCAGATGGAGAATATATATAACATCAATCCACAAGCACAAAAAAAAAAAAAAAAAAAAAAAAAAAAAAAAAAAAAAAATGTAAACAGGACCTCATTTAGATTTTGCCGAAGCATTTGAAAATCGTATGAACAAGCAACAGAAAGATATGCTCATCTGCTCATCAGTGACCTAAAAGAAGAGTGTCTGCACCGTGTGAATAATTCCTGCACTTCAGAAATCATTTTGTTTAAATCTATACCTCCTAAAATTAAGGTAACATGGATTCTAGAAAGCAGCAAAATCAGCATTACTATGCCCAAAAAAATTTCATGTTAACATCACAAATCTGTTGCTGATATTTTCTGATGCTGATCTGATTCTGTATTCACTCCAAAGAATTCAGTAAACTGTCAAGTCCAGTAGTTCTATGCAGTTCTAATTAGCTGTCAAACACATCAGTTCTATCAAACAGCGGTTCTATGCCATCTACTAAGGAACGTATGGCAAAAGCAAAGATAAATGACTTAAGAAACGGTGCTGATGAATAGTTATGGATATAACTAACTTAAATGTGAAGAAGCCCAATATTATCAGCACATTCAAATTACCCAACATGAGAATACTCTACTACTCATATTTATGGTATCCATAGAAATGCAACATATGATGTTAAGGTATAGCATTAAAAAACACAGTCCAAAAACTTTTTGATTACACCATGCATAATATTGTTATTAGTAACATCCAACCTCCGTGGAGTCAGAGACTCATCATGAGAATAATACAGTATTTATTCAAGTAAAAACAAGTACACTTATACAGGATTGTCTATATATAATGAAAACCCACAGTGAAATATTATAAACGTATTAATTATACTACACACTTTATTATAGCTTTTATAATTTTCATTTTTTATAATAACATGATAATTCAGCTGGATAAAGGAAATATATGACTACACAGTGATACTGCTAGAGTTTGCAAAGGTTCACATGGAACTGTTAACATAAATTGGAGTTAAATGGAGTTGGATATGAAGGATAAGAGTGTGGCTGATGGAAAGACAACAAAGAGTAGTAGTATTATATATAGGGGAAGTTAATCCAAGAGAAGACAGGGGACTGGTGTGGTGCAGGGCTCTGTACTTAAGTTACTGCTATTTAACTTGTATGTCAGTAATACAGGAAATGAATTAATGTGAAATATTTACCCAGTTGTTTGCTGACAATGCAAAAAGAAAGAACAACAGTCAGTGACAACGGAAACATTTGACATACCATAGTTTAAAAATTCTGTGGATTTTTCTATTAGAAGCATACAAAAAAAATATTAAAAAAAAATAGAAATAAATAATATGCACGTGCGCGTGCACACACACACACAAACCACTCACAGTACAGTTTGGCCAGAAATGCACAAATATGGAGGTATAAAAGTTTTACAGTGGTACATTGCATAATTCAGACAACCTGATCAGAGGATAGAATTCCAGATGACTGGAACAGAGCTTTCATAGTACTCATCTATAAAAAGGGAAAAATAAACTGAATGTAATGATTATTTCCTTTACTAAGCATTCCTGGTAAGATTTAATCAAGTGTACTTGAGAAACGACTAAGAACAATTGTGGAAGGGAAGCTTGGTGAAGATCAAGCTGGATTCATGCAAAATAGAGGTTGTCAGGATCAGATTTTCACTTTAATACAAACAGTTGAGAAATCTTGGGAATATAACAAGGATTTGTATTTGAGTTTTGCTAATCTGGAAAAGGGATATGACAAGGTGCCAAGAGGAAAGCTTTGCAAAATGCTATAGTTATATGGTGTAAATAGGACATATCGAGCAATACATAGTTTCTATTTAAGCTGTTAAGTCGGTAGTTAGAATTGAAGGAAATACAGGAAGATGGCTTGATGTTAAATCAGATGTGTGACAAGTGTGTACGTTATCTCCACTGTTATTCATTACCTACATGGATCACATTATGAAGGAAAGTGACATTAAACTTGATATCAAAATTGGTGATGCTATTCTTAGCTCTTTATGCATATAATGCTATTATTATTATTATATAGGCATCTGCATGGAGTCAGGAGACTCATTGCAGGAGATTCAATCTATCATAACTCTACTTGAACTTATTAACAGACAAAACACTCACAACTGACTCTGGCAGTCCATTCCACTCATTCACAACTTTCCAAGCAAAAAAATCTGGTCCTCACATTACTACTAACCAAACTTTTATTCAACTTCCAGGGATGACCTTGTTCTGATCCCTCTAGCCAAGCACCAAAACATTTCTCCTGCATCTATCTTATAAAACCATTTAAGCAACTTAAATTTTTCTATAATATCGCCTCTTTTTCTCCTATCAACCAACTTCTACATCCACAAACCTTCAATCTATCCTAATAGAGAACATTCCACAGGCCACTCACCATCTCGGTCTCTCACCTCTGAATCATCTCCACCAAGTCAGAGGCATTGCCACTTCCCACGCACATTCTTGCAAAACCCAAGCTGATCTCCCATCTAATCCTACAGCTATATTTACATTCAGATTCTATCCTAAGAACCTCCAATTCATCCACCTGTATTCCCACATTAATATCTGTCACATATGTTAAAACAGTAACCTCTCACTAGGATGATATATCCATTCAAAGAAGTCACTCAGTAACTCAACTATTTTATCTGCTGTCTCCTCGTGATCATCATTACTCATTAAAGCTAATCTTCCATAGTCATTCTTCCTCTTACTTTCCACATAATGAAACAACTTTTTGGGATTTCCTTTGGCCTACTTGGCTGGCTTCTTCTTCTCATAATCTGATTTTGCCTTCCTTGCCAATGGTCACCTTTCTTGCCTGAGCCTTGTACTGTTCATGAGTTTGCTGGTCACCTTTCTCTTTATATACCCTCCACAGCATGTTCTTCTGCTGCTCATGCTTAATGATATTACTCATCCATCTAATTTCTAGCTGATTAACCCTCCTTAGCCTAGGTATACAAGTAAACACTGCTTCCTCTACATGACTTTCAACTATATCTCATATACTACTAACATCCTTATTCTGCAGTGTTTTATGCCATGGTTGGATTTAAGCTTCTCCCTAAGCATGTCATAATCACCTGCCTTATAGTTCCACAAATACCCCTTCTTGATAGAATATTCCTCATGTTTTACAATCTTCTGAATCAAGCAGAAGTCTGCAAGATTTCCTAAGTAAATTGAATAACTATTGTAATAAATTTGGTATGAAAATCAGCCATAAAAGCACAAAGACAATGAAAATAGAAACATTGAAAACCTCAAATGAATCCTGAGTGGTGAACCTATAGAACAGGTAAAACATTTCAGCTATTTAGGCACAATGTTTAGTGAAGATGGTAAATTAAATATGGAAATAGACAACAGAAATAGTAAAGCTGTTATCATAGAACGTCAGCTGAATAAATTTATATGGAATAAGAAAGAAATTAGTCAGAACTCTAAATTAGCTGTATATACAAAACAGTTTTCAAATCAATTTTAACTTATGGATCTGAGAGCTACGTTCGAAATAAAACACTTGATCAAAGACTGGAGACCTCTGATATGAGAGTTCTGAGAAAGATTAGTCGAGTGAACAGATGGCAGTATCATATTAAAAATGAAGATCTTAGGAAAAAACTTGCCATGGTCATTCAGGAATGAGTTAGTAGAGTTAATCTCAAGTGGTATGGTCACTTAAACAGAATGGGAGAGGAAAGATTAGCAAAACAAGTGTTCTTTGCCAGATTGGCAGTTAACGGATCCAGAGAAAGATCAAGATATAGATGAATCAATACAGTAAAAAGTGCCTTAACAGACAGAACTACAAAATCAGAAACGTTGGAGTCTTGACAAGATAACAGATTAATTTGGAGGAAAATTGTTGATTTGAAGTTAGTAATGGTATAACGTTTTCATGTACTATCATAATTATCCTGCACCTTTCCCTTCCCCTGAAGGCACATATCAGGAATTTGATGATGATGGCAAAAGGAATAAAGCTGAAATGAAGAAATTAAAGTTTAAAAATATCAAGTCATTGGTTTCAATTTTTTTTGCCATGAAGATGGGAAACTTACCAGTGTACATGTGTCTGTGGCATGTGTTCACTTGGTAGGTAGGCATAATATGCACAAATTTCAAAATGGGAAACCAGACTTACTTCTGTCATGACTCCAAGAGAATTTTCTAGTAAGTAAGAAGTAGAGAAATTTTTGGAGTCATCAGAGAAGGCTGCCATAAAGGAAAACCTTGTTAGAAATCTAAATAGTAGTTCTAAATAGGAAATGAATAATACCAGACATAGAAATATTTCATAAAGTTTGGAGAAAACTAATAACAAGTAGTAATTACATCATGTTTGAGGTTTAATGGAATATTTTCAAGCACTGGGAAAGGATTAAAACTAATTTTAATGCTTCCAATATTTCGTCTGATCACTGAGACATCTTCAGGGATTATTTTTTTTTTATTATTATTATTATTTGACACCTCCAGGGAGTCCAAAGACTCATCGAGGGAGGGCACCTGATCTACAACTCTGTCTCCACCACCATTCACCAACTGACCGCAACTACACCAACGCCATCTACTGCCGACCACCACCACTAGTATTTCCACAGACAATCACAAACATCCTGCTTATTACAAATAACTTTTGTAACAACACACTCAAATACAATACTAAGTGAAACACATGGGTGACTCTAAAGTCCTATCTAGGTAGTGTGTCCTCTATGGGCATTTGTAGGTTGCAATGTGGGATCTCTGATAATTAATGTTTCCCAAATTTTTCGAAGCTTTATGCAACAGTATTTATTTAAATTTGGTTGATTTCTGAGTGATGCCACAGATTCTAAAAAGTATTTCTTTTTTGAATTTACTATGGTGGAGCATGGTGGTGTTTCTCCAGGAGATCCTGTGGGTTGTATCCAAAACATGGTCTGCTGCCAGATTGACCATAGTCATGATTGCAAATGTATGATTTGTGTTCTTCTAAATGGATGGTTACTGATCTACCTGTCTTTCCACAGTAAGCCAGTTTGCAGGAACAGGATACTTTATATACTCCAGACACAGAGAGGAAGGAGATGATCTTTGGTAGAATGGATAAGGGTAAGGTAAAGGTGAGACTTAAAAGCTGTGTAGAGGTTGTACTTTTTTAAGGACCTGGCTATTTATTCTGATGTGCCATGGATGTATTGTATGGTGATGGCATTTCTGAAGTCCTTCTGAAGAGATAGCTGCAGATTGGGGGAGGAACTGATTATTTTTTAAATTCTGTAATCGCTGTAAGCACTGGAAAGGAAGGTGTTGTGTATGTGGTTGAGTTCGGTTGAAAGGGAGGTTCCACTGGAACAAAGCTTGCGGGCTCTATTTGTTAGAGTTTTAATCATGCCATATAGTTGAGAAGGATGGTGGTGGGAGAGTTTGTGAATGCATCTGCCTGTGTGAGTAGGTTTTCTATATACAGAGAAGGAAAGGTTACCATTAGGAAGGCATATTACTAAGGTGTCTCGGAAGGGTAAACTATTGTTATTTTCATTTTTCATTGTAAACTGGATTCTTGGATGTAGGCAATTGAGGTGATTGAAGAAAGAGTCTAATGTGTCTGGGTCATGAGGCCAAATAGAGAAAACATCATCTACATATCTTAGCCAGATAGAAGGTTTGAGAGGGGCTGAGTCTATGGCTCGTTTTTCAAAAATATTTCATGTAAAAATTGGCAAGAGGGGTGAGGGAGGACCCATAGTGTTGTGTACGTTCTACAAACAGACAGTGGTTCCCTCTGTCTGTTTGTAGAACCACTATGCCCTCAGTCACTGAGGTGAAATATTAGACGCATTAAAATTAGTTTTAATCCTTTCAAGGTGCTGAAAATATTCCGTTAAACCTCCAATATGATGTCCTCACAGCACTTAAGCCTCAAAATACAGACAAGTGGTAAGTACCTATTGGATTTATGTTTGTGACATGGATGTCTCCACTATGTTCCAATCTATAGTGCACAAATTCACAGGGGATTTGAAATGGAAAGCGATTGTTTAATTTTGAGTAGGATAAAAATGAATAATCATAAGAATAACACTTTCTTCACAATCTACAACTAAAAAATAATAATAATAAATAAACTGAACAAAAGTTCTAAAAAGAATCAAAGCTAATCAGGTTTCAGATTAAATGAAGTTTGTAGACTGAAATACACAAATATTGCAGAAAAAAATGAGTTTGATAACAAGAATTGTAGGCTCAATGACAGAGTGAAGAAACTGACTGATTTAGCCAAGGTGGCATGTGATTAAGCTGTCTTCAAGAATAGAACTTCATGGACTCAGGAAGTTAAAGAGGGAGTCATGAAAAAAAAAAAAAACCATATTAAAAGTTCCTAGCAAGTAAATGTAAATTGGCATAGGAAAGCAAAGCATTGTTTAAAAGTATCAGGTAAACCAAAAAGTTGGTATGGTCTTTTATTATTATTATTATTATCCAGGCCTCCACGGAGTCAAAAGACTCATCATGGGAGGTCGTTTTTAGGAAACACAAAGTTTATCATACCAATCCTTGAACCCATTGACCGTTCTCGCTCCAACCACTCTCTCAGGCAATGCATTCCAAGGTTCAACCACCCTCCATGCAAAGAAACGACTCCTCATAAAAGTTAAACAACCACAGAAATTTTCGTACAATGTTTTAATCATTAAAATAAGCACAATCTACAACTCTTTCCCAACAACGCAGAACTTGGTAAATTCTGCTTTTATAAAATGTTTTGTCTTTAGAAGTAATAAATCTAGCAACCTGCTTCAATCTCTGTTTTATTGCAGAACTGACCATTCTACATGTGATTGTCTAGCGTCATAAAAAGGTGATAATTGTTTGGAGAAATGTCAAGAGAATATGGACGAGAGGAAGTATCTCAAATCCTAAATCACAAATCTTCTCATGCGTAAATTTTACAATGTCCTGTAAGAATAGCATTTTCTTCCAATTAACTAGTCCTGGCTGTTTATGAAGTAACACATCCTACACATGCTCGAGTAGATCTTGGCCGTAATTGTTTGGTCTGCAGTGAGAAACTCATAGTGGACAATACCAGTCCACCACACACAAAGCATAGTCTTCAGGTGATGAAGCAGTGCCTTTGAAATGTGCAGTACTGGATAGTTTGGTGACAATGATAAGTTTGCTTCCTGTTAGAGTACAAGATCCATTTTTTTTTTTTTTTTAAATCACAAGTGAGCAAGTAATCCAAAAATGCTCGTTTTTATGAAAGAAGTGAAGAACAAACTGAGAACCTTTGAAGCTTATTTTCATCTGATGATGCATGTGGGAATCATTTGCTTAGCTTTCATGATTTTCTCAGTTAATGCAAGTGAAAAAAATTGTTTCACCACTCACGTTAAACATTTGTGAAAGTTCTTGATATGTTACTCTTGAATTATTTTTAACAGCAGCACGTAATTCTTAATTATCAATAATGGAGGATCTTCCTGAAAGTGGTGCATCTTCATCACTAGAAACAAATTTTCTGAACCATTTCTGCGCAGTACATTTTGCTACTGCGTCTTTTTCAAATGCCACACGTCTTACAGGACATTTCTGAAACCTTTGAACCAAGTTTAAATTCGTAAAGCAAACAAGCCCAATTTCACCAGGTTCAACTGACTTTAAAAAGGGGGGGTTCAAAGTTACAGAAAAAGAGTATACACCAAGTTAGAGTGCACTGATTGACTGATGCATATCTGTGCCTTATTACACACATAAAAATTGCACTCTGCAAACCACTACAAAATAAAACAAGGTCAGTGCAGCAAATTCTACCAAAATCTGCACAAACTTTTTTGGTTTACCTGATAGTTTAACAAAAGTCATGGAAGATTTTGGTAAATATCAGGAAAGTGGTAAAATGTTGAAAAATCTTAGAAATGAGGAAATAATACTGAAAAGGGAAACACAGATGATAAAAGCATATTTGTAAGTTTATATATTTTTTATGTTTACACTACCCATAAAAAAACCAAAGTACTGTGGCAGGCTAAGGATTTTTTTTATTAAAAATCATTTTTATATATATATATTTAAAAATGTTTTGTTTGCCCAGATCAGAAATCCTGCTCTATATACCAAATATTGAAAGTTTTGAAGCCACTTTCATCAGTGGTCTAACACTGGGCTAAGAAATTAATCTCTCACCTAAAGACAATCACAAACATCCATATCTATAACCATGGCAGGAGTGGAACCCATGGCCTGATGGTTGGAGAGCAGGTATATTAATCACTCAGTCAACCAGGTTGGAAATTATTTTCAAGGAGTTAAATTAACACATTCACTGCCAACTACGAGTATACTTGTAGTTGGTATATGAGCATCACAAGCCAACTACGAATATACTCGTATGACACTTACTGCCGGCAACGGGATTGCCTGTACTGACCTTGAAGAAGTAAAAATGCTTGGCGTGCGGAGCAAGCAGAGAAAGTGTGTATACTCGTAGATGGTATATGAACCTCACAAACCAACTACGAATATACTCGTATGTCGATTACCACCAGCAACGAGATTACCCGTACTGACCTTGAAGAAGCGTTGCATGGCGTACGATAACAAACTATGGCCGAGTAGCATGGCAGCGAACGTGTTAAAGAAGCAGTGACATAATGATAATAGAAAATATTACAAAGCAATGCAACCAGAGTACATATCAGTACTTTGTGCAAAAAAAGCCATAAAAAACTGAAATGTGGAACGGCAGCTAGAGTAGATAATATTCGACAAGAAATGCTCAAATATGGATAAAGTCTTACAGTGGCTATGCTGTCTAATGCAGAAGGCCTAGTCAGTCAAATCCTAGATAACTGGAGTAGATCATGTAATGTCCATCTACATAAAGGGAAATAACACAGAATGTGAAAATTAAAGAAGAATTTCCCTACAGAATGTTCCATTTAAGATTTATGCAAGCACTCAGAAGCCACTATGAAATATAGTGGAAGAGAAACTTGGAGGAAGGAAAGAAACTGAGTTCAGGGCAAATAACTGTTTTCAAGATCAGATTTTCACATTAAGATAAAGGAGGAGGGAGTTAATGTTATAAAGAAAGAATCAAAGGATAGTCGTATATCAGCATATGGGGGGGGGACTCGATCATTAGAAGGGTGATTACTAATAAAGTTCACAAAACATGCTTTCCTGGTGGAACAATAAAGCAAATAACTGTAGCATTGCAGAAAGGGGTATTTTCTGCAATGGAAAGTATAAAGCAGGTGATTATAGGAAACTCTGTAGTCAGTCAGCATCAGTAAGATGGGTAGATGAGCTGAGCGAAAACGTTATTGACAATGCATGGAAACTCATAAGGCACTATCTGACAAAAGCAATATATGAATGCATACTGGGGGTTAAGCGAGTAAATAGAGAAATGGATGAACAGCAAAATCAAGTAAGCTGTGCTGGAAAAGTAAATGTTATGGAGGAAGTACAAAACATTTGGTGGTGATCAGATCCATGAAGAGTACAAGGTGCAGGCTAGAAAGGTGACGAGCATGGTAAAGAAAGAAAAGTTGCAGTATGAGAGGAGATTGGTTGGTCAGGCCAAGGTTAACTAAAGGGAATTTTTCTGCTACATGGCAAGCAAGAGGAACAATAATTATGGCTGCCATGACTATCTACCAATAATTTGGTGGATAGTCATGGCAGCAGACTAACAGCTGTAAAGGACATGGTGGAATTCCTGAACAAGCACTTGATCAGCGTATATCATACTAGTATAAATTATCCAGAAGAGAGGCAAATATTAGGAGAATTGGAAGTGAAAGAAACAGAGGTGTATCAGATGTTGGTTGGGTTAGATGTGAATAAGGCTGTGGGAATGGATGACAAATCACTACGTATGCTTAAAGAATGTGCACCACAGTTGGTTATACTCTTGACATGGTTATTTAATGAAAGTCTTGCAGTGGGTAGGATTCCTAAGGAGTGGAAAGAGGGCAAAATAGTACCGCTCCACAAGCATGGTTCTAAGACAGAAATCTCCAACTATAGGCCAGTTGGTATAACTACAGTTGTGGTCGAGGTGTTGGAGAGATTGGTAAGAAATAGAATATAAAATTGGGTTGATGGATATGGCATTCTTTATGAAGGTCAGCATGGATTTGTAAAGGTCCTGTTTCAGTAATTCACTTGCATTTTATGATGAGTTGACGAGGGTGTTAGATAAGAGAGAATCATATACAGTGATATTCTTAGACTTGGCAAAAGCACTTGATAGATTACCACATGTTAAATTGATGTACAGGCTGCATAGGACAAGAATAGATAGTATATTGGTTAGATGGACCAGAGATGGGCTCTCTGAACAATACCAGCAGGTTGTGTATAGTGAAGCAGTGTCTCAAAAAAGAAGGGGCAACCAGTGGCATGCCCCAGGGTTCTGTTCTTGGACCACCTGCTGTTTAACTTATTTATAAACGATATATCAAGTGGATTGACTGGGGATCTTCAGTTATTTGCCGATGATGCAAAGTTGGGAAGAATTAAGTAGCGCTGCTGCTGCTGAATCCCTTCAGGAAGATTTGAATAGACTTTTTACTCAGACAAAAGAGTGGGGTTGTAGTTTTAATATTATATTAATAAGTGCAAGGTGTTGCATTTTGGAGTGCAGAAATATAAGGCTGTGTACTATATCAATGGTGCCATACCACAGGAAGTGGATGATTTAGTGATTTAGGAGTAATGGTTGACAGTAGACTGAAGTTTAGAGGGCATATTGCTAGGTTTGCAAAGGCTGAACATCGTGGTGCTGCTATGATAAGAAGTTCTCTAACATGCAAGGATAAGGAAATGGTTGTGCAACTGTATAAGACACTGGTCAGACCACACTTGGACTAATGTGCTCAGATCTGGTCACCTGGTTTTCGATGTGATGTGGAGACATTGGAGAGGGTCCAGAGACAAGCGACAGACAATATCAGGAGTTTGGTATGCTAGCTATGGAGAGAGGTTGAAGAGATGTGGATTGCAGAGTTTGGTGATAGGAAGAAGAGAGGTGATATGATAGAGACGTTTAAGTTAGTGAGAGGAATTTTTCAGATTAATCCAGAGGAGATTATAAAAAGAGTAGAAGGTGAGAGGGGAAGAACCAGAGATGATTCCTGGAAGTTATGTAAAATTGTGGTGAAGAAAGGTGTGGGCAGTAGATGTTTTACATGGAGAATTGTCAGTGAATGGAATGCATTTGCCAGAATGTGTTGTTAATGCAACACATTCTGTTGTTAAGGGCTTTAAGACTCTATATGATAAATACACTGTCAGTTGAATGAAATTCCCACGATGAGTCTGTCAACTCCATGGAGGGTGTAATAATAATAATAACAAACAGTTTGGGATCTGTATTTAAGTTTTGTAGGGAAAAAGCATATGCCAAGATGGCAAGAGAAAGCTGGTCAAAATTATTGGGTGTAAACAGGACATTATACTGAACAATGCTGAACTGAACAATACAAGCACCTTTGTTGGATTCTGATTATATAGAGATTGAAGTAATTATTATTTGTTTCAGAATCCAACATGATCTTCCATCACATAGGCAAAACTTGTAAATATTATTTAATGTAAATCACTTATTTTACAATTATATATTCATATAACTACCTTAATTTTGTCTAATATTAAATTAATTAATCAAAGATATATGTATTAATAATGAAAATACTGTATTAAATATTATTAAGTTATTTTATTTATTACTATGTTAATATTATAGAATTTGTACTTGATAATTTTAACTGCGTATTAATTGAAATGTAAATATTCTCTATTTATTTCTGTTATAGAAGTTTAGAGTTATGCAATAGCTCAATTTTATTATATTTTATTTGTTGTCATGGAGACGCATGAAGAAGCGAGCACGAGTGGAACAGAGCGTGAGCTAGGACAAGGATAATAAAAAAATTATATAGAGGTAACAAGAGAGAGTTGCAACGGAAATTTTGAAGTGAAAGGAAGCAAGGGTATAAACTAGAGAGGTGGAAGTAAATAAAAAGTTCTCAAGGGCAGAAGTTAAAGGGGATAATAATTATAAGCAAAAAAAGACGAAGTGAATTTTATAGTTAGCTGAAAGTAAAGTCAGCAGTGATAATTAAAGGAATTTAATGCCACAATCAGATAATATGAAGAAACTGGACGTTCAGTGAAGAATTCTGATTAAACCCAGTTAATCTAGAATTGCGACTTAATTCTAAATCGCCCTAAGCAGAACTGCACAGTGTTTAATTATTTAATGAGTGGTAACAAGGATAATCAAAGTACCTTACAGTTGATATCCATAGTCGTGAAGCGTGATTAATAGCGTTTTAGTTATAACTGCGGAGAAGTCTTATAAATGTGTTCTCAAGTGCAACAAATATATTTTGAAGGTTATTCGCAACGTAATTGATGTACTAGGAACTGTTTCTGGTAAGCACTGACATATTGATCATTTTCAATGTATAAAGAATTGAATGTTAGTTACGCTACGTTTAATCTAACTTTAACTGTGGAAATTCTTTGCGAATGAGAATTTGAAAATAAGAATTGTTGAGAGATATTTACAGCAATTAGTGCCTGCAGTGTTCTTTAAGCGTATAGCATAGCTGAGAACTGTGTGGAAACCATTCAGATGGGAAGTTCTATTGTATTTAATTATGTGTAGGAACTTTGTAACTCAGAAGCTGAGAAAGTGTATGTGAAGGCTTGGAAGGTTGAACTAATGTGATTGACTTGGCTTAATGTTTGACTTGTTTTTATTGTTTAAATTAGAAGTAGAAATTATGTATGTGTTATATAGCTTATATTAAATGTTTTATTTTGTTAATCTAATTATTGTGTTTGCCTGAATTCCTTTTTATTGCACCATTCATAAAAATTCGAATCTTGCGGGAATCCCAAGTGGAAAATAAAATACCTCGGCCAGAATGAATGAGGAGACTGCTAACTAACCATGAATTGATCCTGCTATTTTATATAGACTAATCTAAGGATAGAGTGGCGCAGTATAATAGAAATTTCTCTACCCTTGGATTGGTGATCAATTTACAATTAGTTGTTTTTTTTATGAAAGTGACTTGTAACAAGATGGCGGATTCGAACATCAAGAGAACAACGTCACGACAAAATGGCGCAGTCGACAGGATGTGATTTAATCGATAAGAAGTAATTTAACAACTATAAATTAAGAGATTGAATTTAGTTTTGTAATAATAATCGTAGAATTACTCCCTGAATTTTAGAAAGTAAATTAAATAAATCACAATGAACTGGTTATAATCTGGAATCAGGCAAAGATAAAAATTTGTTTTAAAATAGAAGGATTGTATTATTTAAATTGGTAATTCATTAATCACTATGGCTGTTACATCAAGTTCTGAAATGAATGATAGTGAATTCTTTCGTACGGTGAACCCACAACAGGTCTTTCCCCAATTTTCAGGTGAAGAATCAGATGATATGCTATTTTTTTTTACCTATGTTGAAAAACTTAGAGAAATAGCAAATTGGACTGATTTTCAACTACTCGTTTTAATCAGAAGTAAATTGATAGGTAAAGCAAAAACATTCTTGTATTCTTCTCCGATACTTCGGGAAACATTTGAATATTCTAAATTTAAAGAAACTTTATTGTCTCAATTTTGTAAACTTAAAAGTGTAGGCCCTAATTTATGGAAGTTACAGAGTCTTACAAAAAGATAAAGAGACTGTTACTGATTTTCACAATCGTTTATTGACACTAGCCAACAGTTTAAATGTGACTAATGAAGATAAACCTCACTTAGATTGGGCAGTATTCCAACAATTTAGACAAGGTGTTAGGCAAGAATTAAGAGAAACAGCCTATAAGAAGAAAATTTCCACCTTAGAAGAGTGTCTCAAAAGTGTCAAGGAAAAAGAACAAATGTTAGGAGACCTTTATCCCTCAACCAATGTAAGTCTTGTGAATGTTGTGAATAAGACTGATTATTCCTTCAGCCAATCAGATGTTGAAAAGAGAAATAAAGATGAAAAAGGAAAAGCAAAGAATATTGGAGAAAACTCAAGTAGTATTAACTGCATAACTGAAAGTAAGGAGCAATTTGACAAGAAACTGATGACAGAAGTAAAAACCTTAATTCACCAGGAGGTGAATAAATTGAATCAGCCAATAATGGATAGTCTTAATAAGGTTGTGAGACAATTATCAGCTATTACTTTGAAGTCCCAAGAAAACCAAAACCCCACAACTGATAAAATTAATGAGATAATTAAACATGAAGTGGAAAAGCAAAATCAACCCATTTTAACTAGTCTAGATAAAGTAATTCAAGGGCTAGATAATGTCAAACAACAGATGTCTATTATCCCTTAATCTAAGACAGAGACAAAACAAAGAGATCCTCCAAAATGTTATAATTGCAACAAAGTTGGACATTATGCCAGGAATTGTTTCTATAACAAAGGAAACTATTCTAATAGCAGATGGGACTCGAAGTTTGGATACAAACCCCACAGAAGAAATAATGCAATTCAGAAACACCAAGCACCTAATGAAAGAATGATGAGAATTAGAGGAGATATCCTGGGCTCTAAGTGTGACATCTTATTAGATACAGGATGCAATGCCTCTACCATCAGAATGGATTATTTCTTAACCTTAAAGAACAAATTATGGAAAAGCACTGCCAAGCTGAGAGAACCTGTAAGAATTAATACTATCTCTGACTCAAGCTTCATGGCATATGAGAAACTTCACGCAAGGATTTACTTACCAGAATTTGGACTATGTGTCTGGCAAGATTTACTTGTTGTCTCCATGACATCCAACTTAAGCTCCCACATTATTTTAGGAACAAACTTCTTAACAAGGTATCAATTCTCCTGTGATTTTTCTAAGAGGGAAATATCCCTGATGAACAAGAAGAGATATACCAGAAGAAATGGAAATCATGATTATGATAGGACTAGACACCAGGCAAAGCAGTTAAAATTGCCATATGAATTGAGACCTTCTACGAAAGAAAAGTCATCTATAAGTCAATTAACTAAAAAGGACTGTGATGTGAATTCTGATGTGCTATATCAGACTGAAACACTGCAAGATACTAATGAGCCATCACAACAACAAATATCCATGCCTAATTCAGATGTTGGAACTAATAAACAACAAATAGTTAAAGTAAATTTTGTCAAGGTAACTCCCTTAAGTAGTAAAATTAGAAATTTGGAAAATCAGTGGAGATACAAAAGAATGAGTGATCGCAAAAGAAGGACTAAAAGAACAGATTACCAAGACGGTAGACAACTGAGGCTAGAAGTTAGTGACAGAGAACAGAACCTCTGCTCTAAAAGGACATTATCACTTTATAAGTGTAGCAATCAAAATTCTCCCTATGATAAAAACAACAAGAACTTAAGTGGAGAAGTGCAGAAAGGTAAATACATAGACTGTAATAAAAAATTTAATCATGTTCAAACTAAGTGCTATTTAAGATCTTGGAAGGGAGATAAGAAGTCAGTTTTCTCCACTCGTGAGTCTAGAGTGAAAAATTTTTCTTTAAAGAAAAATTTTTCAAAGGAAGAGTAAGCCTTTGTTGGATTCTGATTATATAGAGATTGAAGTAATTATTATTTGTTTCAGAATCCAACATGATCTTCCATCACATAGGCAAAACTTGTAAATATTATTTAATGTAAATCACTTATTTTACAATTAAATATTCATATAACTACCTTAATTTTGTCTAATATTAAATTAATTAATCAAAGATATATGTATTAATAATGAAAATACTTTATTAAATATTATTAAGTTATTTTATTTATTACTATGATAATATTATAGAATTTGTACTTGATAATTTTAACTGCGTATTAATTGAAATGTAAATATTCTCTATTTATTTCTGTTATAGAAGTTTAGAGTTATGCAATAGCTCAATTTTATTATATTTTATTTGTTGTAATGGAGATGCATGAAGAAGCGAGCGCGAGTGGAACAGAGCGTGAGCTAGGACAAGGATAATAAAAAAATTATATAGAGGTAACAAGAGAGAGTTGCAACGGAAATTTTGAAGTGAAAGGAAGCAAGGGTATAAACTAGAGAGGTGCAAGTATATAAAAAGTTCTCAAGGGCAGAGGTTATTTATTATCTATATGGATCACATTATGATGGAAAGTAGTATTAAACATGATATCAGAATTGGAGATGTTAATGTCAGCTCTTTGCTTTATGCAGACGATGTTATACTTCTAAATAAATCTGCTATAAGTTTGCAAGATCCCTGACTAAATTGAATAACTGTTGTAATAGATATGGTATGAAGGTTAGCAATAAAAAGACAAAGACAATGAAAATAGGTAGAATTGTTGAAAATGTCAACTGTGTTGTGAACAGAGAACCTGTCTAACAAGTAAAACATTTGAGCTACTTAGGCAAGATTTTTAGTGAAGATGGTAAATTAAATATGGAAATAGACAACAGAATCAACAAAGCTGGTATGGTAGGAAGTCAATTGAATAAATTCATATGGAATAAGAGAGAAATTAGTCAGGACACTAAATTAGCTGTATACTGGTTTGAACACACCGGTTTTATGGATCTGAGACCTGGGTCAGAAGTAAACCACTTGACCAAAGACTAAAGACCACAGATATGAGAGTCCTGAGAAAAATTAAAGGCGTGAAGAGATGGCATCAATGGCAATATAATATTAAAAACGAGGATATTAGGAAAGAACCTGACATTGTCAGCATCCAGGAATGCGTTAGCAGAGCTAATCTCAGGTGGAATGGTCACTTAAACAGAATGGGCGTGGAAAGATTAGCAAAACAAGTGTTCTCTGCCAGGTTGGCTACCCAGAGGAAGACCAAGATATAGGTGGATTGATACGGTACAAAGTGCCTTAGACGATAGAAATATAAGATCTGATAATGTTGGAGTCTTGACAAGTAACAGACTCATTTGGAAGAAAATTGTAGATAGGAAGTTAGTAATGATGTAAATTTTTCATGTAGTAGTATCATATCCTGATACTAGTATCATATCCTGATATGATACTAGTATCAGGATATGATATGATATGATACTAGTATCAGGATATGATACTAGTATCAGGATATGATACTAGTAGTATCATATCCTGATACTACAGGTACAGGTTGGCAGGAAGACGACCCAGAGGAGGACCAAGATATAGGTGGATTGATACGGTACAAAGTGCCTTAGATGATAGAAATATAAGATCTGATAATGTTGGAGTCTTGACAAGTAACAGACTCATTTGGAAGAAAATTGTAGATAGGAAGTTAGTAATGATGTAAATTTTTCATGTAGTAGTATCATATCCTGTACCCTCCTTGAGGGTACATGTCAGGAATTTGATGATGATGATAATAAAACTTTCTTACATGTTCTTCTCTTCAATATGAAATACAATTTTATTCTGCTGATCACTTGCGGTTTCAAATCCTCTGTACACTTTGGTGTCCTGCAATAGTCAATGAGACTTTTCTTATTCCATGCTTCTTCTGTCCACATATTTATGTTGGAACATGGTGTTAATAATAACCAGAATGGGAGTAAAGATAAAACAGGTGTATGGTATTAGAATGTCAAAAAGATCAAGAGAAAGACAAAGATCTAGGTGGACTGACAGTTAGAAAGGCATTAGAATACCAAAATCGGGGAATTTTTCTTGAAATAATACCAAAATATAAGATCTGACAATTGAAATCCAAAGAGATAACAGATTAATTTGGAGGAAAACTGGTGACAAAATTAGGAATAAGATAAAATTTTCATGCAGTGCTGTCATAAGTATACTAATGCACCCTTTGAGGGTACATATCAAGAATCTAATTATGACAATGGTATAAAATTTTCATTTATGTTTTACAGGAATCTTTGTTATAAAAATGAAACAGAATAACAACAAAAAAAAAAACCGTGCATTTAGTTCCGTCGAATTATTTACTATATTTTATTTTGTGTTTCGTTTTCTTATGTAAGTTAAGTTATTATTGCTATTTTAAAAATTAATCATTAGTAATTACTTGAAATATATTCTTTGAAATTAATAATAATGTTTCTAATTGCAGTATTTATTTTTAGCTCTACTGAAAATAGCGAAAAGACAATGCAAATTTTTAGAAAAGTATAGTGAAAATAATCCTTTTATGAAAAGAGGCAGGACAGAATACGAAGGTTTTTGTAAACATTGTAACAGTTATTTAAGTATAAGTCATGGGGGAATTGCCGATATAAAAGATCATATAAAAAGGAGAAACATCAATCCAATGTAGCAGCGTCAAGTATGAGTAAAACTATTATAAATTATTTTGTAAAACAAGATAGTTCAGAAGAGAAAAAAATTATGGCATCAGAATTGTGTTTCGCTTATCACGTGATTAAACAATCTTTTGTGTCTACAGACTGTTTCAATAGGCTAATACTGAAAATATTCAACAGTTCAAAAATTGCAACACAGTATTCTTCAGCAAAAACAAAAACGAGTTTAATTAATCAAATTCTTGTGCCTAATATGATTAATATAATTTGTAATGAAATTGAAAGTTGTTCATTTTATTCCATTAGCACCGATGCTAGTAATCACAAGGATCAAAACATTTTTCCAATCATGACTCCGTATTTTTCCAAGACCGGCATAAACGTAAAATTATTGAAATTGAGCAATTTAAAAGGGGAGATATCAGATGTGGTGGCCAATTTTTGTGTTCAAACTTTGAAGAATTTGAAAATCTATACTAAAAAATGCATCGGATTTGGCGGCAACAATGCAAATGTTAATTTTGGGGGCTGAGAAAGAAAAGGTATTAATAATGTGTACACTAAACTAAAAACAGAAATTGGAGTAGACATTGAAGGAATTGGATGTCCAGCCCACATATTACACAATACATTACAAACCACGGCCAACCAATTATCTTGCAATGTTGAACAGATTATTTTAAAATTATTTAATTATTTTACTATATACACTGTAAGAACAGAAAGACTAAAAGATTTTTGCAATTTTGTGGATGTAGAATATAAAAAATTACTGTCACATTGTAAAACAAGATGGTTATCACTGCTACCTGCTATCGAGCGAACTATAAATTTATTTGATGCTCTTAAATCTTTTTTCTTGTCGGAGGAAAAAGCACCAGAGACTTTACTAGATTTTTTAAAAACCTTCTTAGTGAAGCCTATCTTTGGTTCTTACATAGCCAATGTAGTAGTATTCCTTTTCAAATATTAAAAATTGAAGAAAGAAAAAAATCGATTACAGAAGTTTTAGAGGTTATAAAATCTAATGTCAAAACAGCAATAGAAAAGTTAAATAATAATTTTGTACCATTTCAAGTTAAAACAATAATAAAAGAATATGAAGAAAGTGGATTAATTTAAAAAATAAATCAATGAATTTCACGAAGAAATAACAAAATTTTATGAAACAAAAACTGAACATTTAAAACCGTGAACAATACCATTGGGAAAATATTCAGTGTTTTCATGAATGAATTTGGAAGAAATTCCAAAGTGGGAAGATGTGGCAAAAAGTTTTGAATATCTGAAGACAAAAAATATTGATATAAATGACACATACTTATTTAATCAAATCACCACATTGAAAACCATATTAGAGGAATTAAAATCTTCAGAGTGGAAGAAAAAAATAGCTTCAGAAAAATGGGCATTTATATTTTCAAAAATGGAAACAGAATTTCTGGAGCATTATAAAGATTTGTATAATATATGTGAATAAGTTTTTTCTATACCTGGCCACAATGGTAACGTGGAAAGAATATTTTCCTTAATGGAAATCCAATGGACAGAGGATAGAAATAGACTTTCAATAAACACTGTTGAAAGTATTCTTCAATGTCTCGAAAACCACGATTTTAATTGTCTTCAAATGCATGATTATTTACTGAATAACAAGGCTCTATTGAAAATGGCCAAATCTAGTGATAAGTTCAAAAAGAAAGAGTAATATTTTAATTAAAACAAAGGATAATTAATATTAGTTTTGTGATTTTTAAATAGTTAAAATAAGCCCATGGTATTATTTCTTGTAGTTACAATTAAAAAACATGTTTTTGTGATTTCCTTTTCTTTAAATTTTGTGTTTGTGTTATACTTGATTCAAGTATAAAGTCAAGTAACTTGAATATCTAATATTTTATATTTATCACTGTGATTTTTTTGTTTAATTGTAAGATCTTTATAAAACAAAGACTTTTTATATTTGTTACTGTGATTTTTTTTAGTTGAATTGTAGAATCTTTATAAAACAAAGAATGTTTTATTTGTCTCTGTGATTTTTTTTCCTAGTTGAGTTGTATTATCTTTATAAAATAAAGAATCTCATGACTGTGATATTTGTGGTTCATTTGTAGAAAGAAGATGTGTCTTTTTTTTTTTTTTGGTTGTCAAAATTTCGTTGATCCAGTCCTGTGTCCCAGTTTGACAACCAAGAAATCTGACAACCCTAGTCCAGTTCCAAAGGAGTGGAAGGAAAGCAAGATTGTGCTGTTTCATAAGAGAGGTGACAGAACTCAAGCATCAATTATAGTTCAATCTGTATGTCAGTTGTTGTTGTTGTTAAAGTGTTGGAGAGGCTGGTGAGAACCAGGATCCAGAATTGGGTTGAAAACAAGTAGTATTATCTTTGATAGACAGCACGAATTTGCTTAAGGGAGGTCATGTTTTAGTAATCTACTTGCTTATTACAATAAGGAGATGGCTTCATTGGACAAAGGATAAAGTACACAGCATACTTAGATTTTGCAAAGTCTTTTGATAGATTACTGCATGATAAGTTGATAGTCAAACTAGAGTGGGTGGAATTGGATATTAGACTAGTGTATTGAAATGGAGATTGGCTATCTGAAAGGTATCAGCAAATTGTGTATGGGAGAAACAATATCCCAGAAGAGGAAGGTCACTAGTGGTATGCCTCAGGGGTCTGTTATAGGGCCACTGCTGTTTAACCTGTATGTTAATGATATTAGGGAAGTTTTAGATGAGGATATTCAGTTGTTTGCAGATAATGCAAAGTTGGGATGAACTATCAGGAGTAGAGTAAGATGTTCTGACCTTACAAGAAGATTTGAATAGATTGAGTGAATGAGCATGGCAGTGGGGATGCAAGTTCAATGTTGCAAAATGTAAGGTTTTAAATTGTGGGAAATAAAGATGTGATGTAGAATTTATGCTAAGTGGGGATATATTGTTGGAAGTGGAGGAAATAAGAGATCTTGGGGTGATGGTGGAAAAGGATCAATAATTTAAAGGACAAAATGCCAAATGCTGAGGACAACACGGTGAATTCTGGCGGTGATGCAGAGGACAATGACTTGTAGAAGGAAGGAGGTTCTGGTTTCACTATATAAGGCCTCGATTAGGCCACATATGGACTACTATGCACAGATTTGGTCATCTGGTTTTCAAGAGGATGAAGAGATGTTGTAAAGGGTCCAGAAGCAAATGACTAAGGTAGTTTCTGATCTCTCGAATGTTGAATATGAGAAAAAGGTTGAGATATGCAATTTACAGTTTAGTGAATAGGCAGAAGAGGAGTAATATGATAGACATACAAGTTGGTAATGGGCTGTTATAGGATCAATGTTTAAGAGGTTTTTCATAATATGTTGAGAGATTAGGGGAGAACAAGAGGTCATCCCTGAAAGCTGTATAAGGAGGGTGTGAGCAAGAGAGTGAGAAGCAGTTTTATTGCACGGAGAGTTGTAAATGCAAAAAATGTGAATTGGAATGCATTGCCTAAGAGTGTCGTGTCTGCAGAGAATTGATTAAGGCAAGGTATGATGAGCTGTGTGTATATGATAAAAGGATCTCCTAGATGAGTCTTTCAGAGCCTCCGTAGTTCAGTCAGCATAGGAGAAGCCATTTGGTTGGAAAGACCTGGGTTTGATTCCCGTCAGTGACGTGAGAAATCTATCAACGAAAGGCGAGTTAGCCAGTCTCATATGGAGGTAGAGGGGGGGTTTTTCTCCCTCAGAACAGACAAACTAGTCCTGTGAACACACACAATTTACAGACAAGAATACTTGCAGACATAGGAGTAACCGTCTTATCCTCATACTACGGTTGGGAAGTCAAAGGACACTTGGAAGGCCATGGGCACTTAAGTACCTGTTAAAAGCCACTGATGGATGGAAGGAGATGATTCTATGGAGATTTTTTTCAGCTTTTTTTCATCTGATGGCATTTTAACAAAACAGCCAGCACCTATCATGTTGGTTGCTGGCTTACTATGTTATATAACAGGTTTTTATTATGAGTTCTTTCACATCCAAAATTTGTGTAATTCACCTTTTCTGTGTTATTTTTTTCATTCTTGGTTTTAACATTTTAAATTTATCTGAATGTATCTTCTGCACTCAGTTATTGATATCTTGTGCTCTTCACCGTCTTAACTCTGATCAAGTCTTGAAAAGTTTCTAGCACATTTATCTTCAAAATTTTTTTTTATAGAAGTATGGAAATTAATATCCTTCAATTAAAAACCTCATTAAATTTACCCTTCAAGCTTAGTCACTACAAAGGGGCTGCTCCAATCGCCATGGCTTAGCTTTTTTCTTTCCTACTTAACTGTATTTTAATTTAAATGTATTCGTGATATGAAGAACTTAACTTGTTTTGCGATGCAAAAATTTACATCCTTTCTCGAACACTTAAAGTGTGCAAAATTTACTATTTTCAAGTAAAGGGGCATAACTGTAACATGTAATAATGACTCATTTTTCTTGTTTCATGACTGAAATGAAAACTCGGAAGTGTGACGTGTAGTAGAGCATGCATGGAGTGAAAACAACACTGATAATACTGCTGTCAGAGAAACGAGGATTTTTAAACTCAATAGATGAATATTTATGATGTTTTTCACACAGAAAGAAAATGTTTATCAGTTATCAATTGTTATGTTATGCCAATATTGACAGAACAGCTACTAGAGAGATACAGCCACTTGTGATCGAAATTGCACTTTATATCTTGAAATTGCATGAGGTGATGTTTCAAAATGTGTGAGGGAATGTAGATTATGTAAATGTATTTAGAGCAAGGCTAAAAATTCACTCGCCACTTGTTTCTAATCACTTGCCTGGGAAGAGTGGATTTCTGGAGCCATGAACATATCTGCTAGTAGAAGATATCAATGAAGAGGAAATGGGACAGGAGTTGTGATTCCATGTGAACAAGAAAAAAGTTCAGGTAGTTCATTGCTAATGCATTGGTCCAGTGGAAGACCAAAACTTGGTCTTCCACTAGACCAATTGTTCGTAAATACTATAAATACATAAATGTTTTATTAATATATAAATCTGTTTATATATGAAGCAATAAATAATTTTTCCATGTAATTATCCATGATGTACATAACATGTTTAGACTTCAAAACATGAATGCAAAGTGTACTATTGAAATACCATTAAAATAACGTGGATACAAAACAATATTTTGTCCACCATGATCAGATGGGTGGTTAACTGATTAAACTGAAAATCAGTTATAAGTAAACGGTATACTTTGGTTATATCCATTTAGATTTTGCTTTTTATTCTTCATGATCAATTTATTAATCCTACAATAACTTAAAAATATGTTTTAATCACTGAAATACAGGACAGTAGTTAAAAGCAATATGCTATTAAGAACCACTGACTGATAATATAAGCTGTTAGAAATATCTGGTTAAGTGGAAGTATCACAAGCAGAAGATTAATTTATTTCTCATGACAAAAAATCATAAACTAGATTACCTAAATTGGTTCTTTTTTCTATGTAAGTCATCACATCTTTGGCATATTTAGACCATGCCTTTGCACGTCTCAGAGCAAGTTCAACTCCATCTCCTAATCCCATTAATCGTGCATCTATCTCATGAGGAGTAAGAATGGTAGAAGCTGCAATTAATGTACTAGTTAGTTGGTGATATTTAATTATGATTACACAATTAGAAAAATCCTGTATAATTAACAGTACATTTAAGTTACAAGTCTAACACTTTTGCATTGCAGACAGTTTTTAAGTGGGCATAACTCACATAGAAAACATTTTTTTCTTATTTTCAATTAATCTTTATTCAATTAATCAACATTAAATTGTAGAATGACAGGATCCTGCAGAAACTCCAGAGTGACACCACTAAAATATAACAGCTTGATTTGTATCAAACTGTTATATTTTAAATAGTTATATTTTAAAGTTATATTTGTTATATTTTTAAATATAACAAATATAATAATAATTTTTAGATTTTTAAAGAATTAACATTTCCCTTTAGAACACCAAGTTATAACACTAAATTAAATCAGTTTTAAAGGAGAAAAAAAAAAATGAAGGTGCCTTACCATGCAGGTGGTTTTTGTCCATGAAGCTAGTTGATGAAGAATTGGGTAAGAGTTATTCAAGAAGGTTTTGAAGGGAGAAACATGCAAAATTTGAGAGGAGAAAGGAAGTGAGTATATATTGAAGAAGTAGACTTTTTTTTTTTTTTGGTGTGGGAAGGGATAAGGCTGTTAACAAGGAAGACAATGTATTTATCCAAAAGAATGTCAGACCTCAGGATAAATGGAATTTATTTATCTCCAAAAAAGGTTCTTCAGCTAACTCTTGAGTTTATGCTGAGAATAATCAGAAAGTTTCATTTACAGACAATGATTAAAATATTGTTAGATGTAACAACTGCTGCGATGTATTTAGAAAGGAAGAGAAATTAAAGGGCAATCATCATAACTGGAAAAGAACAGGAGCAAGTCTAAGACCAAACAAGACATAAAGAAAAACATCATGAAAATTATATTCAAAAGATATATGGTTTAATGCTTTTTTACACTAATGAAAAAAGTTTAAAAAATAAGCTCTTGTGGTTTAAATTAGTATCTGAAAGTAATAAACTGCATACAACAGAAGTTTCTGAAACTTAATGCTCATTAAGTTTCAGAAACTTCTGTTTCTGAAATTTTTTCATTGAAACATTTTCAACAAAACATTACAACAGAGACATTATGTTATTAGAAGAGAATGAACAGGAAGACGGGGGGGGGGGGGGATATTATTACTTATATTTTGAAAATGACATTCTTTAAATACTGTAGAAGAAAGGAATTTGAAATAGTGTGTGTGTGTGTGTGTGTGTGTGTGTGTGTGTGTGTGTGTGTGTGTGTGTGCGCGCGCGCGTGCATGCGCATTTGGAAAAAAAAAAAAAAAAAACCTATAAAATTAAGAGTAGGAGTACATTACCTGCAGAGAATACAGAGATAGTACCATGGACTGACATTAATTAGTAATGTTGACTAAGCTTATAGAATAAATAGCATAAAATAGCCAAACTGATAGCTTTTTTTAAAGCAACATGAACATGAACCAACCAGTGATAACGAATTTTCAGATTTAATATTAACGTAAGATGTGAACTGTAGACTCGAATGCACCAACATTATTCAAGAAAAACTTTAAAAGTTTGAAAAAAAAGTCAAACCTTTGAGATTCATTACAAACTCTAATTATAATATAAAATATAAAAAAGAAAACTCTGATTCAGCCAGAGAGGCATGTGGTAAGGTAATCTACAAGAATAGAAAAATTAGAACGCCATGGGACTCAGAAAGTTAAAGAGGCAGTCAAGGAAAAGAAGAAAGCATATCAAAAGTCTGTGGAGAATAAGTTAGCTTGTGCTCTTGGAGAATACAGAGACAAATGTAAGAAAGTTAAACACTATAAAATCTAGCTAAACAAAACTCATGGGAAGACTTTAGTACATAGAAAATAAATATCAGGAAAGTAGCAGGATATTCTGAAGGCTGTTGAAAAACCTCAGAAATGGAGGAAACAATGCAGTAAAAGGAATTAGAGATGATAAAGACAACATGAAAACTGGCAAAAAAGAAATACATATCCATACTTGAAATAGCCATCAAAAGCATATATGTGGAAAGGCAACAGGAGTAGATGACATTTGACCAGAAATGCTCTTATGGAGATATAAAAGTCTTGTAGTGGCTGCACTGAATAGTTCAGAAGGCTTGGATAGAGGAACGAATTCCAGCTGATTCCAGATAGTACCAATATAAACAGGGAAATAAAACTGCATGTGAGAATTACAGAGGTATTTTCCTACTGAGTGTTCCTGGTAAGATTTATACAAGTATACTTGAAAAATGGATGAGAAGGATTGTGGAAGGGAAGGAAAGCTTGGTGAAGAACAAGCTCGATTCAGGCCAAATAGAGGCTGTCAGGATCAGATTTTCACTTTATGACAAATAATTGAGAAATCATGGGAAATATAACTATATAATGGGAGAATATTTAAGTTTTGTAGACCTGCAAAAGGCATATGACAAGGTGCCAAGAGAAAAGCTATTCAAAATGCTACATTTCTATGGTGCCAATGGGACATTATATCAAGCAATACTTAGTCTTTATTCGAGTTGTAAGTCAGCAGTTAGAACTGAGAAAGTACAGGAAGATGGTTTGATGTTAAATCTGGTGTCACACAAGAACATACATTATCCCCTCTGTTATTCATTATCAATATGGATCACAATATGAAGGAAAGTGGTATTAAACCTGATATCAAAATGGGAGATGTGAATCTCAGCTTTCTACTTTATGCAGATGATGTTATAATTTTAAATAAATCCAGTACAAGTCTGCAAGATTCCCTGACTAAACTGAATAACTGTCGTAATAAATTTGGTATGACAATCAGCAATAACAAGACAAAGACAATGAAAATTGACAGAAACATTGAAAATATCAACTGCATTGTGAATGAAAACCTATGAAACTAGTAAAATATGAACTATTGAGGCAAATTTTTAGTAAAGATGGCATTAAATATGGAAATAGACAACAGAATCAACAAAGCTGGTATGGTACAAAGTCAACTGAATAAATTTATATTGAATAAGACAGTTAGTCAAAACTCTAAATTAGCTGTATACAAGCCAGTGTGCAAATCAATTTTACCTTATGGATCTGAGAGCTGGATTAGAAATAAAACACTTGACCAAAGACTAGAGACCACAGATATGAGCATCCTGAGAAAGATTAGGGGTGTGAACAGATTGCATCAATGGCAATATATTAAAAATGAGGATATTAAGAAGGAACTTGACATTTAGCATCCAGGAATGTGTTAGCAAAGCTAATCTTATGTGGTATGGTCACTTAAACAGAATAGGAGAGAAAAGGTCAGCAAAACAAGTGTTCTCTGCCAGGCTGGCAAGAAAAAGACCGATAGGAAGACCAAGATATAGGTGGATTGATACAGCAAAAAATGCCTTAGAAGACAGAAATATAAGATCTGATAATGTTGCGAGTCGTGACAGATAGCAGATTGATTTGGAGGAAAATTGTTGATAAGAATTTACTAATGATGTTTTTTCATGTAGTACTATCATAATATCCTGTATACCCCCTTGAGGATACATGTCAGGAATTGGGTGATAATAAATTGCATTCATAAAATTAATAATGGAATTTTGCGTTCTCTTTGCTTTACAAATATGGTAGTAGCATCAATTAATACTATAAAGCTTCATTTTTATTTTCTATTGTTAATTTTTGATAAACTTTCTACTTTTATAAGAAGATTTATGAACTCACCAAAGTTTTTCTCTTTGGTAAATGGATCTGACTCACCATCTGCTACCAAAAGATTATCACATGACTACAAAAAATATAGAAATAAAAATAATAAACACCTACAATAAAACAGAATATGTATAAAATTTTCTGGTCTAGCATATTAATTTTTAGACATTCTGCTACCAGGCATTTTAACTGTTCTGCTGCCATCACTTAAGAACAGTTCTTAGAAATAATCTAAAATGTTATTAATTGCTATTTGTTCTTAATTTTCATTTGGTTCAAGAACAAAAAAAGTGTTTCATAACAATTTTCTCACTGAGTAAGGTGAATTTCTAAGTTTTACTTAGAGAAACTATATTATCATTAATTCAATTATCACAGAAAGTATGCCTTCATATTCAATCTTTTCAGAAGCCAAATCTGCTTCTTCCATAATTTGGTGAAATGAATACATTCAAATGAATATCAAAATAATACATCAAACTTCTTTTTACTTTGTTTTCATCCAAATAAAATATTACTGATATGTTATGATATTCTTATTTAATGGAAATCAGGTTCTGATATTTTTTCAGGCATGAAAAAACCATGTCTATCACATAGTACTTGAAAGATTCAAATGAATCTTTTATTGATAGTAAAATATTAATGTCATCATCAAAGATTGCCACAGGGTCATAAGACTTATTGTGGAGATCTACAATAAGTCTTATGACTTATTGTAGATCTACTGTGAAGATCTACAATAAGTCATAAGATTTATGACTATGGATTATACGAGGCGGTATCAAAAAATTTCGAGACTAGGTTTGTAACACGCTAACAGATGGAAGCACAAGGCTGCAAGCACAGTCACAGGAGCACCTACCTGCATAAGTCAGTGTGCCAAAAGACATCATCCTGTGTACATTGGGAGCTGTGCAACTGATGCTATTCTGACCACCTGCGTTACCACATCTGCGATTTCATCATGGACAGCAAGTTAGACAAAGAGCAAACATGGTATTCTGCATGAAACTGGACAATTCATGTCGAGGATCATTACCAGTGACGATACTTGGGTGTACGGGTATGACCCTGAGATGAAGCAACAGTCTTCACAGTGGAAGAGCCCATCATCTCCACGATTGAAGGCAGGTGGGGATGATGGGCTCTTCCACTGTGAAGAGTGCAGGTCCGCAGCTCAACCAAGTGCATGCTCATCGTCTTTTTTGACATTCACGGCATTGTGCATAGAGAGTTCGTCCTCAGGGGTCAGACCGTTGATAGCAAGTTCTACTGCCAGGTTTTAAGGCATCTGAGGGAGGACATTCGGTGAAAGCGACCAGATCTGTGGCACTCGAAAAACTGGATGCTTTATGACAATAATGCTCCCTGTCACTGACTCTCCTCACACGAGTTTCTTGCCAGAAACAACATGATCTCACTTCCGCACCCACCCTACTCACCAGATATGGCTCCTGCAGACTTTGACCTCTTCCCAAAGATGAAGATCCAGCTCGAAGGTCACTGTTTTAACAACTGCGGAGTTCCAGCGCGAATCACAGAAGGTGCTTGACATGCTTCGAAAAGAAGACTTCCAGAAGCAGCAAGAATGCTGGGAGTGCTGTATCGATAATCAAGGGGACTATTTTGAAGGTGATAGTGTGTAAACGTAGATAAATAAAGTAATTTCTCGTAAACAGAGCTAGTCTCAAAACTTTTTGATACCACCTTGTATATCCTAGATTATTATCACAGTCTGTTTTGTTCTGGTGTCTTTACTATGCTGAAGTCAAGATGAACATATTGTGCATAAACAAGCCAGACAGAGTCTGATGAAAGTCTTACATAAGAGAATTATTACATCCCTTCCTCTGCTCATCAATGTCTCAATATTACAGCAATGTTTTGTGCTTTCTTCACAACTTTCGTAAAGCATCTTTTCCCACCCCCCAATACTGATTCTGAAACTCAACTCCCTGTCATAGATCACTCCACACTCCCTTATTTCTGCCTTTCCTGCCAAGAGAATAAAATACAGTTTCCATTTCTGAATACAAAATCTTACAGCTATGTTAAACTGGTATTTCCACATATGTTTTCATGTTTGAATATTAAATGTTTACACATAATATGGATATGTTTGCATATTCATATTATGTGTAAATAACTTCAGCAAAGAAATAACTCCCTTCGACTCATTTACGATATCATTATAACAAAGGTTAAATACAGGCAAAGCAATGGAACTCGTGCACACTAGTTCATTAGCTTCTTCCATTTTACAACATGCATAACTGTTTGATCTCCATCAGTCTCCAAACTCAGCTGGTAACTGATTATCCAAAACTCCATTTATCACAACTTGAAACATTAACACGACAAACTGAATATCAATTTCTTGTGCAATAGTCTATCAAATATTATTATTATGATTATTATTATTATTCCTGACACCTCCAAGGAGTCTGAAGACTCATCATGGGAGGACACCTACAACTGTCTCAACCACTACATCGAACCTCTACTACGAATCATCTCCATCAACGCCATCTACTGCCCACCACCACCACTACTACTGGCATTTTATGTCTGTAAAGTGCGTGTGTTCTGAAGGGCCGATTTGTCTGTATGCAGGATGAAAAACCCGAGAATCCGGGAGAAAAAAACCCTGCTACCTCCGTATGAGATCGACTAACTCATAAATATTCCTGCATAATTTAGAACTTCATAATTTATGTGACTTATCTACTTCAAATCATAGCAAAATCTTTGGAGATTTTGATGAAACCATAATATCTGTGAATGTATTTGGTAATTGGTGCTATTATTTTTAATATATTTAATACATTAATATATCTAAGTTAGATGTTGGTAGCAGAGTGGAGTACAGTGCCCTCCTGTGATGAGTGCTTGCACTCCTTGGAGGTGTCACATAATAATAATACCTTATATTACTGACAATCGCAATGCTCCTAAATGTTTACAATATGAATGAAAAGCTAAGCTATTTTGGCTATGGAGTAGACCCTTTTTAACTATTAGGCTAAAAAAGTTGAATTAAATTCAACTATTTTAGCCTAGTCGTTAAAAAGGATCTGCTCCATCAGAAGCATCATGATTTTCAGTAATATAAAGCATTAATATAGTGTTTCTTTGCTATTTCCATAGGTTATCTTAAAATCTCTTTTAATCACAAATCAGAAATTCTCCAGAAGACTACAAGTTTGTTGTTCCCCATGGTTACTTGCATAAATCAATGCAAACTTCACTATGCCACATGATTTTAACATATTAATAAGAAATAACAAAATTTGCTACAATGACTCAATATCTCTCTCATAAAGCAAGCTCTTAACTAGAGATACCATGTAAAAACTCAAACATATAATTATATCCATAGGAATAAAAATCAGCTAAAATGTCTTTTAGGCCCCAAAGAATGGCAAAATTTCTTTGGGGCCTAAAAGTTCAAAATTTCAAAATTGCAATCATTAATTAATAGTGCTTCCTACATAACAGAAAAATGTCGTAATAAAAAATGAAAAGTGTTACAAATTCATCAACAAACTAACACATCCTACCTTCCTCCTGCACCCCATGATGAAATAGAAGTTTTAAATAAAGATCTAAATTTTGCTATCCCTCCAAAAAACTTTCCCTAGAAAAGAATACATCATTAAAGCCCAAACTAAACTAGAAAGGGATCATCCAAACAAAGACATGTTTTTCAAAAAGATAAGCAATAATTCCTAAACCAAATCTCTCACCATGACTTATAAAAAAAAAATTAAAAAATAAACCCAACATTATTATTAGTAAGGCCAATAAAGGAGATATTACTGTTAAAATAAACAAAACAGATTGCCATAATAAAATTCTTGACATTGTAAATGATCCAAACACTTCCATAATTTCATACGAGCATACCACAATAGCTCTCTTATCTAGATTTATTGTGCTAGTACTAATATACTACTACTAATACCTTTGTTAAGATATTCAAAATTTATGATAAAAAAATACTGATCAACCCTTCCAAGATATCCAGCTAACTACCTTATCACCCAATAATATTTTTTCTTCTTTAGATGCTTTGTCACTATATACAAACATTGATGTTCCCAAAATCCTTAATATCGTCCACACTCTGCTTATAAATGAGCAATCCTTACTGGAACATACAAAGTTATCTCCAACAGATATCCTCTTTCTAATAAGAGTAATAATCTCAGCAAATTACTTTAAATACAATGACCAATTTTACAAACAAATTTTTGGTCTTCCCATGAGCCAGAACATTAGTGGTATACTCACTGAACTTTTTATTGTCCATATGGAAACATAATTCTTATTCCCCTTTCTACCGATTGATATTGCTTATTATGGTAAATACGTAGACAACGTAATGTGCATTGATAATGTGGATGCTGTACTTATCTTGTTCATTCAACACCTTTAGCCCCAGATTAAAATTCTGGGTTGAATACGAAGAAAATAAAACCATAAATTTCTCGAATTTAAACCTCATTGGATTCAATCACTATATCAGTACCAAAGTATACCAAAAACCAACAAACACTGAAAATTATTTGCATTTCACCTCCCATCACCCTTCCTGTGTCAAAAAATCTGTCATTTTAACAATTCATTAATGCCTACAAATATTCATCTTCGGACACTGCTTTAGACCAAGAAATTACTCATGTGAAAGATATCTTTAACTCCCAACAATACCAGAAGCAACTTATAGACTATGCTATTTACTCAACCCAAAATCACGTATCTTCTTCCAAAACTGCATTATCAACACCACATAAAAATTACCATACATCTATAAAGCTTTTAAAACAAATATTCAAATATTAAAATTACAGAAAAACTGTCTTCATTACAAACAACAAAACTATAAAATTTACTAAAACACAACACCACAATAACTCAGGCCAACATGCTACTATGCCATAATGTGGTTTACAAGTATTCCATAGCCAGGATGCAACACCTGTTATATTGGTTCCACCATTCGTTCAATCAAGATTTGGTAATTAAACACTTTCAAGATTGTAATATTTCCATACCTGACTATTTAGTTTCCAAAACAAAGAAAAAACAAACATACCAGAAACAACGAAAATCCTACTACTGAAATAACCTTGCATGCAATGCAATCTAAACATACACCTGAAATTCAAAAAGTCATCATAATCATTCGACTTCCAGGAAAATGATTCCAAATTACGTTGTTCTGAATCACCCCAATGTGCCATAAACAAACACAAAAAAGACCCTATTCACCACCCGCTTCATGACAATTAAAGAAAATAAATTACTCCCTGGCACTCTAAAATCAGCCCAATTCCCAAAGACCTCAAACTAACCAAACTCCTAACAGTTTGTGCAAAAGAAAATAATGTAGCTGGCTTACAGTTAGTTTTCTGCTTTACTCATCTGAGGATGTTTGAACATAATGAAATGGCTATCACCTGTCATGTTTGTTGCTGGCTTGCTGCAATTTTTCGTAGTTTTTTTACTCTCGGCTTTTATTCTCAGTACTTTCAAAATCCAAAGTTTGCAAAATCATCTTTTCTGTTTTAACTTTCTTTTTTGTCAGTGGTTTTAAAATTCTTATCTGTCTTTATTTTCTATACTTGTCACTATCTTGTACCCACCACTCTAAGTTGCATTCTGCCTTGGCTCCAATCAAGTCTTTGTTAAGTTTTCACCATTCTTACCTTCAAGACACAGCAATGTTAATTAACATCCTTCTTTTTAAGACATATTAAATTCAACTGTTTTAGCATAGTCATTAAAAAGGGTCTGCTCCATAGCCCAAAACATATTAAATTTTTCATTCATAATATATATATTATTATTATTATTATTATTATTATTCGTGACACCTCCAAGGAGTCCGAAGACTCATTGCAGGAGGACACCTACTATACAACACTCCGTCTCCACTACTACATCGAACCTCTACTACCAATCACCTACATCAACACCATCTACTGCCCACAACCACCACAGCTAGTATTTTTGTCTATAAATTGTATGTGTTCTAAAGGGCCAATTTGTCTGTATGAGGGATGAAAAACTGGAGTTTCTGGGAGAAAAAAACCCTGCTATATATATATATATATATTTTTTTTTTTTCCCCACCCAGAATAAAAGGGAAAACTATTTGCATCACAATTAGCTGATATTTAAACCTATATATTTAAAGGTTACTTTAAATACTGTAGTTTAAATCACTGCAAACTAGTATAAAAATAAATTTAGCTATGTAGAGGAAAAAAGAAAAGTAAGATAAAATTCAAAAATCTTAGAATTTTTTCTTATAATGGTTTAAGAAAGAAATTAAAAAAAAAAAAAATATATATATATACACACACACACGAGGGTGTTCTGAAAAGTTCTCGGCCTAACAATGAAAAAACGAATTTATAATTTCAAAATTATTTTTATTTTTCAAAACATGATCTCCCTTAAGACTAATACATTTATTCCAGTGAACTCCAGTGCCATTATTGCGTCCCTGTAGTGGTTCACAGTAAGATCTGCAAAATCCCCCTCTAAAGCTGCAATCACCTCTTGATTCGAAGAAAACGCTGACCAGCGAGAAAGAGATTTAGTTTTGGGAAGAGACAGAAGTCAGAGGGAGAAAAATCTGGGGAATAGGGTGGATGTTCCAACAATTCATAGAGCAGATCAGTTAATTTTCCCATTGTCAAAACACCTTTGTGGGCAGGTGCGTTGTCCTGATGAAAGATGGTTTTTTCTTCTGCAAACTGGGTCTTTTCTCACGAATTTTTTTTCGTCTACGTCTGGTTAAAAGATCAGAATAATATTCCCTGGTTATTATTTTATCCTTTTCAAGATAATTAATAAACAAAATGCCTTTAGCATCCCAAAACACCGATGCCTTGATCTTTCCTGCTGATGGAATTAATTTTGTCTTCTTTGGAGATAAACAACTGGCTTCTGTCCACTGTTTTGATTACTGTTTGGATTCTGGTGTATAATGGTGAATCCAAGTCTCATCCATAGTAATAAATTGATGCACAAATTCAGTTTTATTCTTGTTAAAATGCTCTAAGCACTGTTCAGAGATGTTCATGCGAGTGCATTTTTGATCTGCCTTTTAAAATGCCTATAGTCTCAGCAATTTCATACACTTTGACTCGCAGGTCATCCAATACCATATCATGCACTTGATCAATGATTTCTGGTGTTGTTACACTTTTTGACATCCTTCAAATGGATCATCTTCAAGGCTGGCATGGCAATGTTTAAACTTGGACTCGGCAGTCCATTTCTTAATTGTCGAAAACAAAGAGAAGAGTGAACTTTTATGAACTTCGAATGAATTTCTTTTGCCGTTAAACCTTCTTTTACAAAGAATTTTATAACCGCACGATACTCAATTTTATCAATTTCAAGGAATACACAGACAAAACGTTTGTTTCAGACAGCTGTATAAAACAAATTACTTCATAGAATGACTTGCAATTTCACATGAATGCTTATGACAAATGTACCAACTTAGAAAAAAAAACGTCCTGATAGTGTAAACAAATAGACTACTGCAGCATTGTAATGAATGAGGTCTAATAAATTATTGTAGACAAGGGTATTAACTCTATTCTAATTAGCAGTGCACTTTTACTTTCATAATCTTTCTTATTCTATTGCGTATTTACTAGTCGCATGCCTATGAACACTGGAAAATTTATTTGTTAAGACTGAGCCACCAGTATTTCTATATTGGCATAAGACTCAGTAATATGTCAGGTAGATCTATCACTCTCTCTCTTACTAGCATAAATTCCTTCAATAAAGTTTACATAAACAGTCATGGTTCTGAAGTACTTAAACTACACTTTAAATGCCTTAGTTGTTTCCCACTCACAGATCAGAGTTTATTTATGAACAGTCCATTGCAAAATAAAAGATCAGGCGGCACTCTATTGATATATAATTAAAACACATTTATTTATATTAATAACAAAGTACATTAAACGATAGGGAGGTTACTCTTTCTATCCGTTAGTTAGAGTTTTAGCATAAAGAAACAAACTTTCCCTTTTCAATACTAAATGACTGTATAATATAATTACTCAATTACTTTTCTGCTTATTAAATCAAATTATTGAAACTAATTTACTCACAAAGAGGTTAGTTAGCTTTGTCAAGTTATCTCACAAATTATATTCCAATTAATAACAAATTAGAGGACTCTCTTATAGACACTTGTTACTATTTCTTATCAGTCCATCTATAACGTATCGCCTAAATTATAAAAGGAATGTACAACAAAAGATGGAACAAACTTAGAGGCTCTGCGTCACATACTCATCCAACGGTCCTGCACTAAAGTACCTATGCGTTTCCTTTCATCTCGGTCCTTCGGCTTCTGTCTGAAGAGTCTTGCTTCAGGGGGCATTTTGTCGGGATATTGGTGGGCTTTGGACTGCAATTTTCATGTACTCGAAAAGCTCAGGCAAGAGGTTTTAGCATAAGAACTTGAAGATTGCTCTGCGGCTTTTGGCTTCGGTTGACATCCAGTGGCAAAAAGAGACATCCGACCGATACTTGGCTCGGGTATTTACATTGTTCTCTCATCATTTCCATTCTTTTTCTCTGGCATGGGCTTGCTGTAACATCCAATCCTCTGGATCCTACTCTCGACTTTTATGCCTCTAACTGCTGATCTCTCTGCTGACACCAAATAACTGCCCACTTCTCTGTTTCTAACTGACGATGCAGATGTTTGGCTCAGTCCCTTTTTATTTCATGTTCTCTGGGACCTTGCACGAAGGGTTGTAATCCCCGAAGAATTCGGAATGACTCATAAAGACCAACCCGTTCTTTCTTCTCCTCCATGCACTCCTTTAATCCTATGTTGTCAGGCAGTGGAAACTTGTCTCGCAAAGGCTCACCCCTTCATAAAAAATTTTTAAACCATGAATATGGATAAAAATTATTCCATAGTGTTTCTGTGTCGTGCATCATATATTCTCTGGGTTGGACAATACTCAGCTTTGAAGGTGTTTATACGCAGAGCTTGCAAACAACTTTCTCATACACTTAAATCATAAACAACTTTCTTATGCTCTTATGTACAGCTATTATACAAAGTTCGGTGGCAAAGCATTGCCTTTGTTTTTGACATTCTAGAAATTTTTGTAAAAGCAGTAAATACAGTCAGTTTCCATAGGGTTATTACATTAATATTTAGCATAAAATATATAGAGACATAGAAGGTTATTTTTGTAACAATCTCATGAGACTTGACCTCAGTAAAAATCGATGTAAAGCGCTTTGGTATTTCCAAGCTACATCGAGTTTTACAAAGGCTCACCCCTTCATAAAAAATTTTTAAACCATGAATATGGATAAAAATTATTTCATAGTGTTTCTGTGTCGTGCATCATATATTCTCTGGGTTGGACAATACTCAGCTTTGTGATCTAATTTTGAGCAGGAAACGCAGTCAGCCTGACCTGTGGGCTCTTCTTGGCACGATTGATGTTGTGATTCATGATCATCATTATCCCTTGGGCGTCTAATTCTCTTCCGATCTCCTCCTCTCTTTCTATGTCTCCCATTACCTGGGTGGTGATCTCCACAATCATATTTTTCTAATGTGTTCGTTTCTATTTCATTCTTTGCATTTTTTTATTGTGGCCTCTAATTCCTCCTTCTGATTTGCTGCCAATGACACTCGAGATGTGTAAGGTCTCTCTCCCTTTTACCTGTTCAGAATCTCTAAGAGTTGGGGGATCAGGCAAAGAATTTTCCGTCTTTCTTATCAACAATTCTATTTTCCTTTGCTCCCCTCTTTTCTAACTGGGAATGGTCATTTCCTGTGTTGATTTCCTCAATATTTTCACCTGCGTGACGCCTTTGACTACCTCTCTGCTGGGCAACCTGGTTACATCCCAATATGGAACTCTCCCTTTTAAAGAAATCACAAGAGAACTTATGTTTCTCTAAAAAGTCAGGTCCAAGTACTACCTTTGCCGTAGTTTGAGAGGATTCTGGGAGAATTAAGAACTCTGGTGAAACATTTAACTTGAAATCTGGCAACCACATGTCTACCTTCATTTTCTCCGAGGCATAAATGGTAGGGTTTGTTATTCCCTTTAACAGGACAGGTGATCTTAGCTTAGTGATACTGTCGGATACTCGGGATCGCAACTTCCTGAACAGAAATCCGGTTATCACTGAAACTTGGGAACCAGTGTCCAATAAAACTCTGCACTTTAGCCCTCTTATTTTTCCCCTATTATCATGGCATTTTCATGCTGATTCCTAATGTTCCTTGGCCACTTCTTAGTCCTTCGTGTGGGATGATGGTGAGTCATTACCATATTAGATTTCCAATGCATCCTTCTATTTGATTCTCTTCTACTGCTATAGAAATTTTTGGCAATGTGCCCAAATTTATTGCATCTATAGCACTAAGGTACTTTCCTCCTGCTTTCCCTTTCAGTACACTCTTGTTCAGAGCCCAATTTTTAACTGGCTGGCACTAGATGCAGGATGAAGATCGCCTAGCCTTTCTTCTTTTTCTTTTATGGTCTGATAGCATTCTTCTAAATTACTTATCTTCCTTTTATATGCTGTCTCTTTATATTCTTCTCTTAATCAGGGGTGTAGTCGGGCCAGAGCAACGCCCTGGCCCAATACTTTTGATACTTTTTTAAATTATCAAAATTTTTAAATTCATTATAATAAATTATAAGAATTATAATAATGAGACTTATAATGCATTTCCAGCTTTTGGTCAAAAAATAGCAACGTGCCGGTCTTGTCATGTTTTTCAGAAAACAAGGCAATCTCTCTGCCATATGGCTGTCACAATAATAATGCCGCACTTCATGCTCTGGATTTTTGTTTCCAAGGTATTAATATATTAATAATAGAGCCCTGGCACTATTTCTATTAGGACTACACCCCTGCTCTTACTCCTAACCTGAACTGGTTGAAAACTGCGCAATCAAGAGATGGCTCTTTTCATCACTGGACATGCTCGAGCTATTAGCTAAGGTGACAGCCTATTATAATAATCAGTGATAGATTCTTTTTTTCTTGTCTACATTTTTGCAGCCTCCACAGGTTTGGACCCACACTTCTAACTTTGGAAAACTGAGATATCAGGGTATCCTTGAATTTATTGTATTCCAAAGTGTCTCTCAGTATGGGAGAGGAATACAAAAAATTCTTGGCCCTGCCAATCAGTTTGTTCCTTAATATTCTTCTTCATCTGCAGCTTTTCCCACTTAAGTAGGGTCGCTGTTTGTGGTGAGTCTCCTCCACAACCTTCTGTCTTGGGCTGTGGCCACATCCAAGTTCTTCATCCTCAAATCCTCCTCCACCATCTCTTCTTTGGCCGTCCGCGCTTCCTCTTCCCCTGCACATCAATCTGCATGACCTTTCTTTCCACACACTCGTCCTCCCTCCTCATCACATGACCAAACCGTCTCAAACTTGCCTCCTGTATCTTTGCTCCTAAGTTCATAACTTTCACCGTTCCCCTTACATAATCATTTCTCAGATGATCCTTTCTGGTCACACCGCACATCCACCTAAGCATTCTCATCTCTGCTACCTCCATCCTGCTGATGTTATTTTTCCTCAGGGCCACAGTTTCCAAAGCATACGTCATAGCTGGTCTCACTACTGTCCTGTAAATTTTGCCTTTTAGATTGATCGGCACCTTCTTATCACATAGTACTCCAGCCATCTCTCTCCAGTTCCTCCAGCCTGCTTATATTCTGCATCCCACTTCCTTCTCAGCCTCACCATCCTCTTTCATTGTTGAACCTAAGTATCTAAAGTCACTGACCTTCCTGATGACATTTTCTTCCAGCTCCAGATCTGTCTCCTGGCTGCCATCCACTTTGCAACACATATACTCGGTCTTACTTCTGCTCAGTCTCATACCTCTCTCTTCCAGTACTTTCCTCCAACTTTTCAGTTTGGCTGCACTTCTTCTCTTGATTCTGCACACAGCAAGATGGCATCTGCATACAACATAGTGCAAGGCACGTCTTCTCTCACTTCCTCCGTCACCGCCTCCATCACAATATCATACAGGAACAGACTTAATGCAGACCCTTGATGCAAGCCAACTGTCACTGGAAAACTTTCTGTCACTCCCAGGCAGGTATGAACACTTGTCTTCACATTTCTGTACATCTCCTGCACCTACCTGACATATTTCTCCAGTACCTTCTTCTACCTCAGACACCTCCAGACTTCTTGCCTTGGCACTCTATCATACGCTTTCTCCAGATCAATAAATACCAGATGTAGCTCTTGCTTCTGTCAAAACTTTTCCATCATCTTTCGTGTAGCTGATTGACCAGGCATGAAGCCAAATTGCTCCTTTGCAATCTCCACCTCCTTCCTCAGTCTTCCATCAAGAACCCTTTCTAGGATTTTCATTGTGTGAGACATCAACTTTATTCCTCTGTAATTCTTACAGTCTTGTGCATCTCCTTTACCCTTGTAGATGGGGAAAAGAGTATTTTTCCTCCATTCCTCGGGTATATTTTCCTGTTGGCAAACTTTCATGAACAGATCCCACAGCAGGTCAATTCCCTCTTCCCCCAGAGCCTTCCATGCCTCCACTGGAATCCTGTCTGGGCCCACCGATTTTCTATTCTTCATCCTCTTCATGGCCTCCTTCACTTCCACTCTACTGATGTTCTGCACCATCCCCTCAGAAGGCTGCCCATCTTCTCTGTGAGTCCTCGCATTTTCCTCATTCAAAAGTCCCTCAAAGTATATTCTCCATCTGTTTCTTATGTGCACATCCCTCCATAATATTCTTCCTTCAGCGTCTTTGATCTGCCTACATGTACGATGTCCTTTCAAGCTTTATTTCTACATTTAGCCAATCGATAAATCTTTCTCTGTCCTTCCTTTGTTTCTAATTGATCATAAAGGCCTTGATATGCCATGGCCTTCACCTGTGCAACAACTCTCTTGGCTTCTCGCTTTTTCTCTCTGTCCTCTTCCACTCTTGACTTGTCCCACTTCTGCTTTGCCTTCCTCTTAGCCATCACTACTTTTTGTACATCATTATTCCACCACCAACCCTCCTTCTGCTCTGTAATCTTTCCAGATGTTTCACCAAGCACCTCAACTGCACAGCTTAGAATTACTTTTGAATTATGTCTCCGCCAGTCTTGTACACTTTCGAGTCCATCCGAAATCCTCTCTAACACCTTCTCCCTAAAATGGTTCCTCACACTCTCTTCTTTTAAGCGAAACCACTTAATTTTCTTCCTCCCATGGCTTCCAAAGGTTCTTATCTTTGACTTTATTTCAAAGTCTGCACACAGCAGCCAGTGTTGCTCCACCACTTGATCTGTTGGGATTACTTTACAATTTGTTACTGCCTTAAGATGTTGTCTTCTAGTCAAAATGTAGTCAATCTGTGAACTATTGTAGCCACTTTTAAATGTTATCAAATGTGTTTCCCTCTTACAGAAGAAGGAGTTCACAATTGCCAAATCAAATGCTGTTGCAAAGTCCAAAATCCTCTCTCCTTCCTGGTTCATTTCTACTCCATGGCCACCATGCACCCTTTCACAGTCCCTATTCTGTCTCCCTGTGTGTCTGTTCAAGTTTCCTCCGAAAATCACCATCTCGTTTTCTTTCAGTTCCCTCATCTCGTCATCTAGACCCAGTTTCATTCACATGATCCTGTTGTTCCTCCTACCCACTTCCAGTACTTCGCCCTTCATTCTGCCACACACCACAATTCTGACACCATTTCTTCCCTCTTTATTCACTCCAGAGTAGAACAATTTATACCTGTCTCCTAGTTCCTTCGCCTTTTCTCCCTTCCACCTTGTCTCCTGCAAGCATAAAATGTCCAATTTCCTCTTTCCCATCATGTCTGCCACCTCTCTTCCCCTTCCAATCATGCTTCCAACATTCAACGTTCCCACTCACAACATTTCTCCACTTGCTGGGCTCGCTTCTTTAACCGCAACCACCTTTGATGCGGTAGCCCTCATCCACTTCTTGCAGCTGTAGGGTGATGTGGCTGCACGATGTGGTCGCTTAAGGGGTACGCTTGAAAAGAAAGTGGTACCCTGTACCACTTTCTTTTCAACTCATTTAATCATGTCTACAGCTGGCAGTGAAGCTTTATGACCGGATGCCCTTCCTGACGTCAACCCTCGCCATTAATCAAGGATTGGGACCGGCACCTATTGGGGCTAGATTGCCCCCTTCGGTGGCTGCAACAGGCGAAATGACATAGCAAGATAGGAAAGATTCACCCCATCCCTCGAATATTCTAATAGCAAGAAGAGAAGAAAGAAGCAAAGAAAGAAGGGTAGAGGACCAGTCTACAGATAATACAACAGATGTATATTACATGAAGTAAGGCATGGCCCAGCATCAGGTACCTCAGGTTTGCCATGCCCGTACTCACTAAAGTGAGTCCATGAGGTTTTATTCCATAATATTATTAGAAGCTGGAAATCTGACCAGTTTCCGATATTCCTTAGCTCCTCTACAAACTCTTGAAGGGCAACATCATCGTGATCCTCTCAAGAGAATTGAGGGATGATGAGGTGACGATTTACTGTTCTCAAGAACTCTCTATCCCCCATTGTGTTAGTATTAGTGGCTCCCAAATCAATGTTGTTCACATTCATGGTTCTTAAAAAAAAATTTTCTTACACTACACACACACACACACACACACACACACACACACACACACACACACACACACATTCTATTTAGTTGCCTTATCTTTATTTACAAAACTGTCCCAATCCACTATTATTTATTTTAATTACTGTGGATTTTATCCTGTCAGCTACTGTGCCACTGTAAACAAATTGACTACTGCGGCATTGTAACGAATGAAATCTAATGAATTATTGTAGACGAGGGTATTAATATTTATTCTAATTAGCATTGCACTTTTGTTTTCGTAACCTTTCTTACTTATTCTATTGCATACTATGTTTATCCACCTTTCGTATTTACTAGTCGTATGCCTATGAACACTGGAAAATTTATTTGTTAAGACTGCATACCACCAGTATTTCTATATCGGCATAAGACTCAGTAATATGTCTGGTAGATCTCTCTCTCTTACTAGCATAAATTAATTCAATAAAGTTTACATAAACAGTCGTGGTTCTGAAGTACTTAAACTACACTTTTAATGCCTTAGTTGTTTCCCACTCACAGATCAGAGTTTATTTATGAACAGTAAATAAACTTTTATTTTACATTGTAAAATAAAAGATCAAGCAGCACTCTATCGACATATAATTAAAACACATTTATTTACATTAATAACAAAGTACATTAATTAAACAATAGGGAAGTTACTCTTTCTATCCGTTAGTTAGACTTTTAGCATAAAGAAACAAACTTTTCCTTTTCAATACTAAATGACTGTACAATATAATTACTCAATTACTTCTCTGCTTATTAAATCAAATTATTGAAACTAATTTACTCACAAAGAGGTTAGTTAGCTTTGTCAAGTTATCTCACAAATTATATTCCAATTAATAACAAATCAGAGGACTCTCTTATAGACACTTATTACTATTTCTTATCAGTCCATCTATAACGTATCTCCTAAATTATAAAAGGAATGTACAACAAAAGATGGAACAAACTTACAGAGGCTCTGTGTCACACACTCATCCAAAGGTCCTGCACTAAAGTACCTATGCGTTTCCTTTCATCTTGGGCATTAGGCTTCCGTCTGGAGAGTCTTGCTTCAGGGGACGTTTCGTCAGGATATTGGTGGGCTTTGGACTGCAGTTTTCATGTACTCGAAAAGCTCAGGCAAGAGGTTTTAGCATAAGAACTTGAAGATCGCTCTGCGGCTTTTGGCTTCGGTTGACCTCCTGTGGCAAAAAAAAAGACATCCAACCGATACTTGGCTCGGGTATTTACATCGACTGTTCTCTCATCATTCCCATTCTTCTTCTTCTTCTCTGGCGTGGGCTCACCGTAAAGTCCGGTCCCCTGGATCCCACTCCCGACTTTTCTGCCTCTAACTGCCGATCTCTCTGCCGACTCCGAATAACTCCCCACTTCTCTGCCTCTGACTGCTTAGAAAGACAGAAACTGAGAAGTTGGCCAGCCAACTTCTCTGTTTCTAACTGTCGATGTTCGGCTCAGTCCCTTTTTATTTCACGTTCTCCGGGACCTTGCATATCTTGTCGGGCAGTGGAAACTTGTCTGAACCTTGCCAATCTCTTTGACACTAACTTTGAAGGTGTGTATACGCAGAGCTCGCAAACAACTTTCTCATACACTTAAATTGTAAATAACTTTCTTATGCCCTTATGCAGAGCTATTATACAAAGTTCCGGTGGCGAAGAATTGCCTTTTGTTTTTGACATTCTAGAAATTTTTGTAAAAGCAGTAAATACAGTCACAGTTCCCATAGGGTTATTTACATTAATATTTAGCATAAAATATATAGAGACATACAAGGTTGTTTTTGTAACAATCTCATGAAACTTGACCTCAGTAAAAATCAATGTGAAGCTCTTTGGTATTTCCAAGCTACATCGAGTTTTACAATAGTGTTGCCATCTATGGTTGAGGACGAGAACTTTTCAGACCACCCTCATATATATATGTATAATTTTTTTTTTTTTTTTCATCATCATAGCACCTTCAGGGAGTTCATGGACTCCTATACTTGCATTTTATCCATGAAGATAAAGGCAAAACTTCCCAAAATTTTCCAGCTTCACTACACAAATATCCATGGCCAGTTCATTTCCAATCTCAAAACCACACTTACTTTTCCTAACAGAAAACTCAAATTTCAGCTTCTTCAAACACCTAATTATTTGTTTCCCAATTGCACACTCAATCTGAAATATCATGCTAGACTTTCTCACGTTTTTTTTTTTATGTTCTTTGGCTAAAAATCTGTTTTGCATTCTATCAAATTCATTTATTATCCTTATCATTCCAATGATATAAGAAACCATCCTGAATTTTTCGATTTCTTTTCTCTAAAATGTTGATTTTCTTCAGTTCAACTTTTCTAATAATGAAGTTATTTTCCTTGGAGCTTTTAATGTCCTATGTCTCATTTTTATGGTTGGATTATTGTTCTATTTAGATCTAAACATTGTTCTATCATTTTTTTATTTTTTATTTTTTTTTGTCCAGTATCAAAAAGTTTTCTGATCCTGGTGTTAATCTTCTAACTGTTCTGAAGTTTTAGAGTTGACTCCTCTTCTATGTTGCCTTTTTACTCTGCTTTTTCATGAGCATCTATCCTGCAGCTTAGAAATTAACACATATTCAATTCTCCCCACAGATATGCAATAAATCTTTATCATCAATTCTTCCTAAAATAATGGAAAAAGCCATTAATAATAAACTTTTACACTTCCTAGAAACTTCCCGATAGACAACTATAACTGTGTATTCTGTCACTGTTGATCACAGGACAGTTTAATCATGTTAATAATCATGTTTAGCACAAAGGATAATTAAGCAAGTACATGGTCCATTTTCTGACTTCTGGCAAATGGGTTAGCAAATTTCTCTGGTCACAATTAGAATTCTGATTTCCAAACCATATTTCAATAGTGTTTTAATAACCATATCATTTCAATGCTAGCAAAATTCAATCTGTTTTATTTCTCATGTAAAAGGACTATCCCTTAATGCCAGTCTTATTTTTTAAAATGCTCAAATCTCAAGAGAAGATGAGATTTCTCTTCTGGTGATACCTCCTAGCTTTCTTGACATAAGCGTACTACAGATATTGCCTTTCACTCAGCATTTAATAAATTAGACCCTCTCTTTCAGCTAAAGTGATTATTTTAACTATGAACAGGTATTAACTCTATACAAATCATAAATCCACCATAACCAATGAATACTGTTCTTAAATTTAGGATGGTGCTACTCAGAGCTCCCACAAAATTACTTGAGTCAGTACAGAAGGCAAACAATTAGGTTGGTTAATGACTTATTTCTCTCCAATTCACTTCACTTCACTCTCTTTCACTTAGATTTCAGTTTCTGCTGTTTGCATTTTTACCAAATAATCACTGTTCATCAGTAATTCTGCTCTTCTTCAACTTCATTCTAACTCAAGTAGGGTCACTGCAGTGGATCAACCTCCTCCACCTAAGTTCTGTCCAAGGCCATTTTCTCCTCTAGTCTGATGTCCTGGAGGACCCCTCTCAAGTTGTCTGGCCATCATTGTTTAGGTCTCCCCTTACTTCTTTTGCCTGGCGGCTTCAACTCCAGCACAATCCTTCACACATAGCTTTTGTTTCTCTGCATTATATGACCAAACCACCTCAGCCTTCATTCCCTAATCTTTCCATATATTGCAATTACCTTCATTGTTCCCCTGATCAGCAAGTTTTTGATATTTATTCTCATTTCTCTATATGATTTATAGAAATGTAAGAGGAGAATGGCTATATCCATTCTCTTCTCCCATCTTCTGATCATCTGCCAGGTCTCACTGCTATATATCAGTACAGGTCTTACTACCATTTTGTAGATCTTTCCTTTTAGCTTACTAGACACCTTTGTATTGCATAAGATACCTGAAACTTTTTCCAGTTTATCCACCCTGATTGGATCCTCCTATTTATTTATTTTTTTATTTTTATTTTTTGTGTGGTCAAGACTTCAAAGTTCATACTGTGCCAGGAAATAGGGTTACAGCAGTACATATGGTAAACAGTTAGTAGGACAATTAGAAACATCTGCACTCTTTTCAGGATTCACTTCCTATTGAGTTCTGAGTTCAGGTACCCATCATTTTGGACACATGGTCCTAGGTTTGTGAACCTAGACACTTGTAGCATGCCTGTACCCTGCAATGTTATACTTCCTGCAGCTTCACTATAACACATGTACTCTGTCTTATCAGTAATTCTGCTCTAAATCTCTTAAAACATATACTGCAGCAACACAACCATCACAGTTCAACTTTAAAGTTAAAGAACAAATATCTAATGTTAATCAAGTTCCTTCTTTTGATAAATTTTCTGCCCATCAACAAAACAATGCTGAAGTACTATAGGTCAAAAACAACATGTATTTCTGATCATGCTGTATGAGGGAGAGAAAATTATTATTCAGGCCTCCATGGAGTCAAAAGACTCATCGTGGGATAGACTTCTCCCATCTTCTCCCACATTCACATCATCCTCCCCATCTTCTTAGGACCTATGGTATGATAAACCATAGGTCCTAAGAAGGACCTATGGTTTATCATACCACTCCTTGAACTCATTAACCGTTCTTTCTTGCTCTGACCACTCTCTCAGGCAATGCATTCCATGGTTCGACCACCCTCCACGCAAAGAAACCACTCCTCATCCTCTTGCTCACAGCTTCCTTTCATAACTTCCCGGGAGGGATGTCATCACTCCTTCCTGCCATTCCACCAAGCGAAAGAACTCCCCAATGTCTACTTTGTAACTGCCTCAACAGTTTAAAAGTCTCAATCATTTCACCTCTCCTTCTATCCACAAAATTCTGCAGTCCACATTCCCTCAGTCGATCCTCTTAACTGACATTGTACAGTCCTGAAACCAACTTTGTTATCCACCACTTATCCTTTCCACAGTTAATTTATACCCTTCAAATTCTAGGGACCAAATATGAGAACAATAGTCTAAGTGTGGTCTGATCAGGGTCTTATACAAAGGAATGATAACTCCTATCTCTGCAGGTCAGCATCCTTCTCAGTATTGCAGCAATCCTCTGGGTTACCTTCACCACCTTTGCAATATGCTCCCTGAATTTCAGGGAGCATATTGCAAAGTGGTGCACAAAAATAGTAACAGCATCCTTTTCTGAACCATCAACCAATTACTTCAAGGGCAAATGAGGAAAATTATTTTTATGCCTCCCCACCCCCTTCAATACTCACAAAACTAATATCTTGAATTGCTTTCTTATTCACATCAGGAGTCAAAGAAAATTACTCCTATATATTCATAATTTGTGATCCAAAATAAAAAAATATATATATATATATATATAATAAAATGAAATATCTAAAGAACAAATTGATAGAATTCATAATTCATTTTAAAAATAGTTCTTCCAGATAAATTCAATTTATCTGGAAGAACTATTTTTAAAATGAATTATAAATTCTATCAATTTGTTCTTTAGATACTTTCATTCATAATTATTATCATTATTTAGCAGAATTATGTAGCTGCAATGATTTATTAAGTAAATTCAGAAATAGTACATCTGAATGGAGTGCAAAAATACTCAAGCTGAATGACTCAAAATAGGATTTTTTTTTTTTTCCATGCAACCTTCTTTGTATATTACAGGCAAACATATAGATCTACTTTGGTTTTACTCCATGAACAAAAAGATTACAGGTGTTTTCTGCTGAGAGTAAAAAAAATCTAGTTAACAGGTATGGCTTCAAACATCTATCTCTAATCCAGAGTATTTTAGTAATAAGCTGTGACACCTTTTGGCTACTTGTATATGGAAATAAGGATTCTGCATTATTTCAACCTTGGTATCACTTCTGGATCTGGATCCCACTGATGAGACCTCAATAAAGGTTGAAACTGGTCTGTATAGTGACCCCCTTCCAAAATGCATACTTCATGCATTACAGAAGGGGATCATAATGTTACTTCACCTGCAAACTTTGTTTGCTTACAATTGGATAGCGGATTAAACCAAGAATATAATTTCTTGGCATCTTTAATTTATAATGGCATCAAAAGTAACCGCAAAATAAGATAATAATGCACTAGAAGTTATGAAAGAAACTTTCAAGAAGGTGGTGAAAAAGTAACCCCCTTCCATAATGCATACTTCATGCATTACAGAAGGGGGTCATAATGTTATTTCACCTGCAAACTTTGTTTGCTTACAATTGGATAGCAGATTAAACCAAGAATATAATTTCTTGGCATCTTTAATTTATAATGGCATCAAAATTAAACCGCAAAATAAGATAATGACGCACTAGAAGTTATGAAAGAAGCTTTCAAGAAGGTGGTGAAAGAATTAGGACCACAATTTTAACAGCATCATCTGAATCTCTAATTTTACAATAACTGTTTTTCACAGTCATAATCATAAAGCTAAGAGAAATTATAATTTGTTGTCAATTGTGCATATTCTATTTTACTACTGACACAATGGTAGCTATCACAATGCTGCATTTTTTTAAAAAAAAAATTTAAATGCTTTATACTAATGCCAGGAATATCTGGAATAAGGGAGAGGAATTGGTGGCGCAGATAGCATCAGCCTGGCCAAAAATTATTGGGATCACTGAGACGTGGTTGACAGAAGAGGATATAATAACAGAAATAGAAGTTGCTGGGTATAGCATTTTTCAGCAGGATAGGAGGGGAAAGCATGGTGGTGAGGTACCGCTTATGATAAGTGACGACCTATGTCCTCTAAGAGTGGAGGATTTGGAAGGAAGTGAGACAAATGATTTTGAGAGCATGTGATACGAGGTAGAGGTAGGCAAGACAGGATATTTAGTGGGGTGTTGATACAGACCCAGGAGCACAGAGAATGGGGACCAGGAGATGTTTAGACAGTTAAGTTTGGCAAGTGCAAGAAGAATGATTGTTATGGGAGATTTTAACTACAGTAGTATAAATTGGAGAGGAAGATGCATGTAGCAATAGAGGAATGGAATTTCTAGAATTCTTGAGGGACACGTCTTAGGCAACATGTAACAGAGGGAACAAGAGATTCAAGAGTTTTGGATTTGGTTATAGCATCAGAAGAGTTGATAATAACTGAGACAACATCTCTCCCACCAGTTGGAGAGAGTGACCATATGGTTTTGACTTGGAAAATGAACAGACATGCAGGAGTATCAAATAAATGGGAACTTATGTGGAATAATAAAGCAGGTGATTATAATAGTCTTAGACGTCAACTTCGGGAAGTTTCATGGAGGGAGGAATTGGAAGGCCAGGATATCATTAGTGCGTGGGAAATTGTGAAAGAATATGTTAGCAGCAATGGTAAGTTGTATACCAGGAGTGAATAAGAGGACACAATTTGGAGTAAAGTGGATGACAAACAATATTAAACAGGAATTGCATGCAAAAAAGAGGCTATGGAAGAGATATAAAGAGACAGGTGAAGAGAAGATGCATGAAGAATATAAGACACGGGCCAGAAGAGTGACTAGTGTGGTAAGGAAAGCAAAACTGGAATATGAGAGGAGATTGGCCCTAAGATCCAAAGAAAATCTTAGGGAATTTTTTAGCTGTGTGGCCAGTAGGAGGAGAAATGACTGTGGAAGAATAACATTGTGGGATAAAAATGGGAATAGAGTGACTGATGCAGAGGACATAGTGGAATTGTTCAATGAACACTTTATTGGAGTATTTCATCCTAAAGGAGTCAGTTTTAATGCTAGAGGGATAGGGCAGGTTTGAGGTTTAGAGGTATAGGAGGAGAGTGTGTTTCAGATACTGAGTACTCTGGATGTCAGTAAAGCTTTGGGACTGGATTGTATTTCACCACGAGTTTTGAGAGAATGTGCTAGGGAACTGACAGTGCCTTTAACCTGCCTTTTCAATGAAAGTCTGGCTGCGGGAAATGTGCCCAGGAAATGGAAGGAAGGAAAGATAGTGCCATTGCATAAGGGTGGTAACAGTCTGGAAGTGTCTAATTATAGGCCAGTTTGTGTGTCATCAGTAGTTGTTAAGATCTTGGAGAAAGTAGTCAGGGACCGTATACAGAATTGGGGAGATGAGGGTAATGTTATCTGTGAGAGTCAACATGGATTTGTGAAAGGACGCTCTTGTTTTAGCAATATGCTAGCCTTTTATAATAAAGTTACAAGAACATCAGATGAGGGAAAGGCATATATTGCAATTTTCTTAGACTTAGCGAAGGCATTTGACAGGGTGCCACATGATAAGCTGTATTTAAGTTGCAGCATATGGATCTGGAGGTCAGATTGGTCACCTGGATTCAGGATTGGCTGTCTGATAGGTATCAGAGAGTTGTGTATGGTGGAGCAGTTTCAAGGAGGCAGAGAGTTACAAGTGGGGTCCCACAGGACTCAGTACTAGGACCTATATTGTTTAAGCTTTACATCAATGACATTGCCAGTGGATTGCAAGTAGATATTCGGTTGTTTGCGGATGATGCGAAGCTGTGAAGGATTTTGAAAATTTTTTTTGGCAACTCCCATAGGCACAGATGACTTGCTACTGCTTCTGCCTGGTATCTCCAGCTCTGGGCCTGGCTCCCACTGAAGAGACCTCAATAAAGGTCGAAACTAGTCTGGGTAGATGGCCAATCCCTTTAATGCATAACAGTATACATATCCACATAGGAAATGTGTTTTGCATTATGGGAGATACTGGGTTAGAAGTGCCTGGTAGCTTGCTCCACCTTTGCCACGAGTTGCCTTGGTGTTGCACTACTTACTGGATAAGATAGTACAACACTATATTTAGTCCTGAAGATATTTTCAGGCGCAAACTTTGTTTGCTCTCACTGGGATAAAGGATTAAACTAAATCTATTATTATTACTGTGAAGGATTTATTAGTAATAGTGCAGATGTGGTAGCCCTGCAAGATGATTTGAATAAGCTAGATAGATGGGAAAATGAATGGGGGTTTCAGTTTAATGCAGCAAAATGTAAGGTCTTGAGGTTTGGGAAACATCAATGGGATGCTGCAGTTATACTGGGGGAAGTAGGGGAGACAAGCGATCTGGGGTTGATGATTGATAGAAACCTGAAATTTAGGGGACATATTGCAAAGGTGGTGAAGGTAACACAGAGGATTGCTGCAATTATGAGAAGGACACTGACCTGCAGAGATAAAAGGGTTATCATTCCATTGTACAAGTCTCTGATCAGACCACACTTAGACTATTGTTCTCAGATTTGGTCCCCAGGATTTGAAGGGGATAAATTAACTGTAGAAAGGGTACAAAGACGGATGACAAAGATGGTTTCAGGAATGTACAAGGATAGTTATGAGGATCAGCTGAGGGAATGTGGACTGCAGAGTTTGGTGGATAGAAGAAGGAGAGGTGATATGATTGAGACTTTTAAACTGTTGAGAGGTGGTTACAGGGTTGACACTGGGGAGTTCTTTCGCTTGGTTGAACAGCAGGAAGGAGTGATGACAAGAGGCCATCCCTGGAAGTTACGAAAGGAAACTGTGAGCAAGAGAGTGAGGAGTGGTTTCTTTGCATGGAGGGTGGTTGAACCGTGGAATGCATTGCCTGATGGAGTGGTGAGAGCGAGAACGGTCAATGAGTTTAAGGTGTGGTATGATAGACTTTGTGTTTCTTAGGGGCTGGACCTCCACTCGATGAGTCTTGACACACTTTATGTTCTTAGGAAGGACCTCCCACGATGAGTCTTTTGACTCCATGGAGCCCTGAATAATAATAATAAAAAACACAAACTAAACAGTCTCCCCACACACACACACTTAATCCCACTTCAGGCTTTTAATAAGCAATGTGCATTCACACATTCATTCAATGGAATTTAAATTCATAGCTTGTAAGTTGAAAGCAAAGGCTTTAACACCTCAGCCAATGAAGTTGATTTGATAATGCTGGAATTTCTCAAATGAAACATATTATTTAAAAGCTGAACAACACATGATTAATAGCTACATATTCATAAACTTTTTTTTTTAAGATTCTAAAAATCAATTTCAGTGATTTCAAAATCAAGCACAATAAGAGTTTCAAGTTGCAACAGACAAATGGACCTATAAAGCTGAAAAGAGAAATATAACTATGAGATGTTCTATTTATTACAGGCAGGAAGCCTGAAAAAAAAAACAATTTTAAGTGCATTCTACACTTAAAAACCCAATTTTTCAGTACAAATGCTCATCCATTTTGCAAAATGCAAACTGGATGAGCATTTATTAGATTTGTTTTGCCAAGCAATTTGCTCACTTTCTATAATGAAGTAACAATGGAGTTGGATAAAGGAAATCTTTTTTCGGTGATTCCACTAGACTTTGCAAAGGCATTTGACAAGATTGTGCATGGAACTCTGTTGCATAAATTGGAGCAAATGGGTATGGATCCGAGGGTAGGGATTTGGATTAGAGGGTGGCTAGTGGATAGATATCAAAGAGTGGTTTATGGTGGTGTGGAGTCCAGTAGAAGTCAGGTGACTAGTGGTGGCCTCAGGGCTAAGTGCTTGGTCCTCTACTATTTAATTTGTACATCAATGATATTGGGAATACTTTGAAAGGAGATATCCACTTGTTTGCTGATGATGCAAAACTGGGAAGAGCGACAGTTAATTCAGATGACGTGGATATCATGCAGGATGACTTAAACAGGCTGACGGTTTGGGCTAAACTAAATGGCTGCCAGTTTAATGTGGCCAAGTGTAAGGTGATGCACTTCTGGAGGATGAGCTCACATGCTGTTTACTATATTGATGAAATGAACTGCAAGAAGTTGATGAGGCCAGGGACTTGGGAGTTATTGTGGACAGAGAACTTAAGTTTAGATAGCATATTGCAAAAGTTGGCAAAACTTCACATCAGATTACAAGGTTATTGAAAAACACACTGACAAGCAGGGATAAGGAAGTGATTGTCCCACTTTATAAGGGATTAATAAGACCTCATTTGGACTATTGTGCACAGATCTGGTCACCTGGATTTCTTGGTGATGTGGAAATGGTGGAGAGGATTCAGAGGCGGGTTAGGAAAATTGTTGCAGGCCTGTGGGATGACTCGTACGAGGATAGATTGAAGGTCTGTGGGCTTCAAAAACTAGTTGATAGACGTAGGAGAGGAGATATGATAATGGCATATAAATTATTAAAAGGGTTTTATAGGATTGATACTGATAACTTTTTTAAGACCAGTGCAGGAAGGGAAAGAATGGGTGGGGAGGGGGTCATCCCTGGAGATTGTGTAAGAGTGTTAGGACTAGATTTTTCGCTTAGAGGGTTGTAAATAGGTGGAATGCATTGCCAGAGGTGGTTGCGAATGTTTCATCTGTGAATGAGTTTAAGGGGAAATATGACAGGTATTGTGTGAATAATGGTTAGTATGTCAATGTCGGGTCTCCCGCAATGAGTCTTTTGACTCCATAGAGGCACCTTATATATAATAATAATAACCTGTGCCAGTAAAAATGTCTCATACATTTTACTGGTACAAACAGTCCCTGCTATGTGAGTCTTCATTAACAGTGTCACTAATTCATCTGTGGTCTGGAAATGGAAGAAATACATTTAAGAAACTTTTATGGCAATACATGTCAAATTGTTTCCCCTAATACTTCAAACACGCCACAATCCCCTCTCCCAATACTACTCACTCAAATCACACATTCTCTTTGCTTCTGTTGTAAGCTGATAACCACATCACAGTTTCACCTGGATTTACAGTGCTTTATTTATATATTTATTTTTAGTTTGCATATTATTACTGTACACTGTATACCTGTCTGCGAAATTTCTGAATTCAGCATCCACACTTCTTCCCCCTGCCCACCCATTTCCCTGTGTTGTGTTTCTGCTCTCTCATTCCCTTAACTTGCACTACTCACCTCTTCATTCACAAACTGTTTTATTTTATTTTCCTGCTCTTCCACATCACCTCTTACTTCCTCAGTTCTTTCACTGCAGTAATCACTCTCACTTTCAGCAAGTCTCTCCAGCTGACTCACACTAAAACCATTTAAAATGATTTCTGTCTATCTCAATCTCTCAAATTCATTTCACACATTCACAAAATGAATTCCTTTTTACTCACACAGTTCATTTGCATACATTCATGATCTCTGCTTGCTAGGCAACATATAGACTACCTTTCCTACAGAATGTTATCTTTTACTCTCCTTAACAATCTCCCAATATCCATTCTCAGATTCTCCTTGTTACCAATTAAATCATTCATTCCTGCTACTAATACCAACCATGCTGCTCATCCTATTCTAATCTACCTCCAAGAAAACCTACCTTGTTCACTTTTTATTCTCCCACATGTCTAATAACTGAATCCTCATACAGAGTCATGCTCAAATCACTCTTATCTCTTCTGCATTGCTATCTTGTGTTCTACTCTTCCTCATGCTTCCATGCATATATAATTCTTCACACTTCATTTAACATATGCTTCATCTCATGCCTCACCCTCCACAAATTCTGCTTTCATGTATTCAATCACTTTCTCACTGCCATTCATACTCTTTTTTCTTGTGGTCTTCATGCCTACAATCTTACCACCATATGCATTCTCATTCTTACCATCAACATTGCAAGCTATCTTATAGTTATCGAACTATTAGGGAATGCAGAAACAGTTTATTATAGTGGATGGCTTGCTATAGTGAAACTTTCTTCAGAATGGTATTATGCCTATAGGACATCTGTTAAGAATTTTCAGTGGTTTTGTTATAGTAAGCAAGTCTGCTATAATGGTGTTTGTTATAGAGAAGAATCAGCTGCATATTAGGGAAGCAAATCTGAAAGCAAAAGAAGTGAAGAGTTGATGAAAGTAATAATTTCATCAACTTTGTGTATAAATTATTTTAATTCCCAGATAACAATTGAAAAAATCTTGTGAATATAGAAATATGGATACTATAAATTAAAGATATCAAAAAATTATATACTTGGTTTAATCCATTATCCAAGTGTAAGCAAACAAAGTTTGTGCCTGAAGTATCTTTCAGGACTGGGGCAACTCGTGACAAAGGTGATATGACTTCATATCACTTGCCTTAGTATCCCATAATGCAATGCACATCTCCTTGCAGACATGTATAATACTATGCATTATGGGAAGGGTCACTACCCAGACCGGTTTCAACCTTTATTGAGTTCTCATCAGTGGCAGCCAGACCCATAAGTGATACTAAGGTTGAAGTAATGCAGAAGTCATATTTTCATATACGATTAGCCAAAAGTGTCACACCTTATTATTAAAATACTCTGGATTAGAGAAAGTTGTTGGAAGTCTGGCTCCCACTGATGAGACCTAAATAAAGGTCGAAACTGGTCTGGGAGTAACCCTTCCCATAATGCATAATATTATACATGTCCACAAGGAGATGTGCTTTGCATTATGGGATACCAAGGCAAGTATAGTAAAATTAGTTTAATCCTTTATCCAAGTGTGAGCAAACAAAGTTTGCGCCTGAAGTATCTTCAGGACTAGGGTAAGGTGATACAACAACCAGGGCAACTCGTTGCAAAGGTGGAGAAAGCTACCAACACTCCTATCTCAGTATCTCCTATAATGCACAACACATCTTCATGCGGATATGTCTAATGTTATGCATTAAGGGAAGGGCCACTACCCAGACTAGTTTCGACCTTTATTGAGGTCTCTTCAGTGGGAGCCAGGCCCTAGTGGAGATACCAGGCAGAAGCATTAGCAGATCACCTCCACCTATAGGAGTTGCCATATGGTGTGCCACCCTTTTTTTTTTAATAAATTACTCTGGATTTAGAGAAAGATGTTGAAAGTTTATTTTTTCACTTGGTTAGAGTATAGTAAAATTAGTTTAATCCTTTATCCAAGTGTGAGCAAACAAAGTTTGCGCCTGAAGTATCTTCAGGACTAGGGTAAGGTGATACAACAACCAGGGCAACTCGTTGCAAAGGTGGAGAAAGCTACCAACACTCCTATCTCAGTATCTCCTATAATGCACAACACATCTTCATGCGGATATGTCTAATGTTATGCATTAAGGGAAGGGCCACTACCCAGACTAGTTTCGACCTTTATTGAGGTCTCTTCAGTGGGAGCCAGGCCCTAGTGGAGATACCAGGCAGAAGCATTAGCAGATCACCTCCACCTATAGGAGTTGCCATATGGTGTGCCACCCTTTTTTTTTTAATAAATTACTCTGGATTTAGAGAAAGATGTTGAAAGTTTATTTTTTCACTTGGTTAGAGTATAGTAAAATTAGTTTAATCCTTTATCCAAGTGTGAGCAAACAAAGTTTGCGCCTGAAGTATCTTCAGGACTAGGGTAAGGTGATACAACAACCAGGGCAACTCGTTGCAAAGGTGGAGAAAGCTACCAACACTCCTATCTCAGTATCTCCTATAATGCACAACACATCTTCATGCGGATATGTCTAATGTTATGCATTAAGGGAAGGGCCACTACCCAGGCTCCCACTGAAGAGACCTCAATAAAGGTCGAAACTAGTCTGGGTAGTGGCCCTTCCCTTAATGCATAACATTAGACATATCCGCATGAAGATGTGTTGTGCATTATAGGAGATACTGAGATAGGAGTGTTGGTAGCTTTCTCCAACACTCCTATCTCAGTATCTCCTATAATGCACAACACATCTTCATGCGGATATGTCTAATGTTATGCATTAAGGGAAGGGCCACTACCCAGGCTCCCACTGAAGAGACCTCAATAAAGGTCGAAACTAGTCTGGGTAGTGGCCCTTCCCTTAATGCATAACATTAGACATATCCGCATGAAGATGTGTTGTGCATTATAGGAGATACTGAGATAGGAGTGTTGGTAGCTTTCTCCACCTTTGCAACGAGTTGCCCTGGTTGTTGTATCACCTTACCCTAGTCCTGAAGATACTTCAGGCGCAAACTTTGTTTGCTCACACTTGGATAAAGGATTAAACTAATTTTACTATACTCTAACCAAGTGAAAAAATAAACTTTCAACATCTTTCTCTAAATCCAGAGTAATTTATTAAAAAAAAAAGGGTGGCACACCATATGGCAACTCCTATAGGTGGAGGTGATCTGCTAATGCTTCTGCCTGGTATCTCCACTAGGGCCTGGCTCCCACTGAAGAGACCTCAATAAAGGTCGAAACTAGTCTGGGTAGTGGCCCTTCCCTTAATGCATAACATTAGACATATCCGCATGAAGATGTGTTGTGCATTATAGGAGATACTGAGATAGGAGTGTTGGTAGCTTTCTCCACCTTTGCAACGAGTTGCCCTGGTTGTTGTATCACCTTACCCTAGTCCTGAAGATACTTCAGGCGCAAACTTTGTTTGCTCACACTTGGATAAAGGATTAAACTAATTTTACTATACTCTAACCAAGTGAAAAAATAAACTTTCAACATCTTTCACCAAGGCAAGTGATGTGAAGTCATTAGCTTCTTTATATGAGTTGCCCCAGTCCTGAAAGATACTTCAGGCACAAACTTTGTTTGCTTATACTTGGATAATGGATTAAACCAAGTATATAATTTATTGGTATATTAATTTATAATATAACCAAGTGAAAAACTTTCAATAAATATGGATACTATTTACCTGGGATTGTTATACTTTTTATAATAAAAATTATACATAAAAACATCATCAAGCAACATTAAGCAACAGAAAATGTAAGTGCTTACTCTAGTCTTTGGAACTGGATGAGATGAACAGTCCAAGTCACCCATCAAGTATTCTGATACTCTATAAATATACACATATACATATTATTATTATTATTATGACCACTCCAAGACCTCATGGAGTCAAAGACTCATTTGGGAGGTCCTTTTATCACACACACAGCTCATCATACCGTGTTTTCAACACATTCAAACTCTTTGCAGACACCACATTCTCAGGCAAGGCATTAAAATCATTCACAACTCTGCATGAAAAAAACCTGCCTCTCACTCCCCTACTCACACCCTCTTTATACAGTTTCCAGGGGTGACCTCTGGATCTCCCCTGATCTCCCACTATTCTCTGTAAAACTTCTCCAGCATTGATCCTATAACTACCTTAGTCAGTCCCCTTTGGACCCTTTCCAACATCTCTTCATCCTTCTGAAAACCCGGTGACCAAATCTGGACACAATAGTCCATGTGTGGCCTAATCAAACCTTATACAAGGGAACAAGAATCTCCCTACTTCTACACATCAGTGTCCTCCACATCATTCCCAGAAGCCTTTGTGTTGCCTTCACAATTTTGGCGATGTGACCTTAAATTTTAGATCCTTATCCAGTATCACGCCACCCAGATCTCTTATTTCCTCTACCTCCAACAATATATTCTCACCAAGCATAAATTCTGCATCCCAACTTTGTTTTCCAAATTTTAAAACCTTACATTTTGAAACATTGAACTCACATCCCCATTTCCATGCCTAATCACTCAATCTATTCAAGTCTTCCTGTAAGGCCACAACATCTTCACTACACTTCATGGTTCGTCCCAACTTTGCATCATCTGCAAACAACTGAATATCTCCATCCAAATTGTCACCTATATCATTAATATACAAGTTAAACAGCAATGGACCTAAAACAGAACCCTGAGGCACTCCACTAGTGACATTCCTCTTCCTGGATATCTCTCCCCCATACACAACTTGTTGATATCTATCAGATAGCCAGTCTCCAATTCGAAGCACCAATCTAATATCCAACCCCATCTGCTCTAGTTTGACTGTCAACCTATCATGAGGTACTCTATCAAATGCCTTTGCGAAATCCAAGTATATTACTGTGTATCCTTTTCCTCTGTACAAGTAAGCGGTCACTTTAATGTAATAAGTAAGTAGATTACTAAAACATGACCTTCCTTTAGCAAATCCATGCTGTCCATCAAACATAATACCATTGTTATCAACCCAACTCTGGATCCTAGTTCTCACAAGTTTCTCCAACAACTTAACCACAACACCTGACACACAGATATGCCTATAGTCTGATGCTTGAGTTTGATCACCTCCTTTATGAAGTGGCACAATCTTGCTCTCCTTCCACTCCTTAGGAACTTGATCGAGTGCAAGACTCATATTAAAAAAATATGTCAAGGCAGGCGTCAACTCCCTGGCACATTCTTTCAGAATATGTGGTGATATATTATCAAGTCCCACAGCCTTATTAACATCTAGTTTACTCAACTCCCCATACACCTCTTGATCACCTACAGTCAGTCTCTCCTCCCCATCATCAACTGCTCTCAATCCCTCCATGAAGTCACATTCACAAGATTGAAAGATCTTTATGAACTGCTCAATAAGTATCTCCACCACACATTCTGCAACAGCTGTCTCTTTATACCATTTCCTCCAATCAGTGTCATCCTTCCATAATCATTCTTTCTTTTGAATGATATAATCACGTAATCACAAGAAAGATATTTATTTAACCAAATATTTCGGTCTGGAAATAGCAGACCATCGTCGGTGGTATTACAAGAACAGTTTAAAAAAATATATACAAGCTAGAATACTAACAATAGATCGTTGAAATTAGAACATGCCGCGTGATGTTATATCACTAAGTATGAAACGAAATATTTTGAAGTAGAAACATGATTGAATTTGCTATAAAAAAAAAAAAAAAAAAAAAAAAAAAAAAAAAAAAATTAATGAGTAATCTTGATTAGGCTTTCCCAGATTTTTGATATAGATATGCAGTCATTACGATTCAGGTTGGGATGATGGAGCAAGGCCTCCACGCTTTCCTTGAACAAACGTTCGAACCTATAACGGGATCTATGTAAGAGGCGCGTTTTGGACCAAAGGATGCTGTGGTCAGTTTCAATCCCGTGTTGAGCTAAACCAGAACTGCTCAATAAGTATCTCCACCACACATTCTGCAACAGCTGTCTCTTTATACCATTTCCTCCAATCAGTGTCATCCTTCCATAATCATTCTTTCTTTTGAATGATATAATCACGTAATCACAAGAAAGATATTTATTTAACCAAATATTTCGGTCTGGAAATAGCAGACCATCGTCGGTGGTATTACAAGAACAGTTTAAAAAAATATATACAAGCTAGAATACTAACAATAGATCGTTGAAATTAGAACATGCCGCGTGATGTTATATCACTAAGTATGAAACGAAATATTTTGAAGTAGAAACATGATTGAATTTGCTATAAAAAAAAAAAAAAAAAAAAAAAAAAAAAAAAAAAAATTAATGAGTAATCTTGATTAGGCTTTCCCAGATTTTTGATATAGATATGCAGTCATTACGATTCAGGTTGGGATGATGGAGCAAGGCCTCCACGCTTTCCTTGAACAAACGTTCGAACCTATAACGGGATCTATGTAAGAGGCGCGTTTTGGACCAAAGGATGCTGTGGTCAGTTTCAATCCCGTGTTGAGCTAAACCAGACTTTTCAGGTTTATTGTGAAGAATGGATGATTGATGTTCTTGGATTCTTTTTTCAAGAGAACGTCCAGTCTGTCCAAAGTAAGAGAGATCACAGTTGCAAGGAATTTGATAAACTCCAGGAAGAGATAAAGTTGAGCGTTTGTCTTTAGGAGAAGGAAAATGAGAAGACAATTTGTTAATAGGAGAATACGTAGCTGTTAAATCATATTTCTTCAAAATTCTTGCGATAGGTTCTGAAATACCGGAGATATAAGGAATAGGTACTCGACGTATTTCTTCACAATAAACCTGAAAAGTCTGGTTTAGCTCAACACGGGATTGAAACTGACCACAGCATCCTTTGGTCCAAAACGCGCCTCTTACATAGATCCCGTTATAGGTTCGAACGTTTGTTCAAGGAAAGCGTGGAGGCCTTGCTCCATCATCCCAACCTGAATCGTAATGACTGCATATCTATATCAAAAATCTGGGAAAGCCTAATCAAGATTACTCATTAATTTTTTTTTTTTTTTTTTTTTTTTTTTTTTTTTTTTTTTTTTTTTTTTATAGCAAATTCAATCATGTTTCTACTTCAAAATATTTCGTTTCATACTTAGTGATATAACATCACGCGGCATGTTCTAATTTCAACGATCTATTGTTAGTATTCTAGCTTGTATATATTTTTTTAAACTGTTCTTGTAATACCACCGACGATGGTCTGCTATTTCCAGACCGAAATATTTGGTTAAATAAATATCTTTCTTGTGATTACGTGATTATATCATTCAGTCTTATGTCGCAAGTATCCTTAAAACAACACATTCTTTCTTTTGCTGGCTACATATCGAAAGAACTCCTTAGGATTTTTTTTGGCTTCATTAGCCAACAGCTGTTCATACCTCTCTTTAGCTACCCTCACCAACCAAGTCACCCTCCTTGCCTGGTCTTTGTAGACCTCATGAAATTGGTTACTTCCACTTCTCTTATGCTGCCTCCACAATGTCCTTTTTCTCTGTATCGCATGCTTAATCTCTTTATTCATTCATCTCACACCCACCTTATTTAACCTTCTCACCCTTGGAATACATTTAGACATCGCATCTACTAAACAGTTTTTGAAAATCCCCCAATGATGAGATGACCAAATCCAAGATCCTCAATCCTCGTGTGCCCTCTGTTACATACTGTCTGAGGTAGTTATCTCTCAAAAAATCAAGAAACTCATTTTCTTTACTTCCGGTTGCTATCTCATCAATCCAGTCTATATTGCCATAATTAAAATCACCCCTTTCTTATTTACTTGGCTAATTTGATTGTACATCTCATTATCACCACCATCCACATTACCTGGTCTATAACAACATCCCACCAAGTATTTGATTCAATTCACCTCTATCTCACACCATACTGCCTCAAAACCACTGGCCCTATTTCCCTCTTGCATCTCCACTTTAAATGGACATAACTCTTTCTCTATCATCAATAGCACTCCCCCTCCCTTTTTATCCCCTCTGTCCTCACGAAACACATCATACCTTTCCATCCCTATTCCTGTCAGGATGTCATCCTCTTCCAACCATGTCTCACTCATTCCGACAATCTTTGGGTGAACAGATGCAATTAGAGCAACCATTTCATCTGCCTTGTTTCTTATACTTCTAGCATTTGTATACAAACACAACAGCTCATTTCTGGATCTACAGTTAGTTCCACTGATACTACCACTCACTCGATTTGATCTCTCCATGCTCGACTGGGGCCATTTCCCTTTCTGCTTCTTCATTTCAGAACACTTTTCAATTCCAACTGTTTAGTCTTGATCTCTGGTCACCCCATTCCTTTCCTGCCTACACATGCTCTCACCTCCTCTTGGAGCATCCACCTTTCTCATGCTGTGTACCCGTCCACCATGAGCCTCCCCGTTTCCCTGCTCCTCTTGCACACCCATTCTCTCATTTTCTATACTCATACCACTCACTTCCCCATTCATAACCACCTCTTCAATCTCTCCTGTCTTACTCTCCTGCTCTTCCACATCACTTCCAACTTGATCTCATTCATTCTCTCTATTCATATTCTCTACCTTCCAGCAGCAGTTTTTCCAAGCGACTCACACCATAACCACTCAAATACAGTCCATCGCTCCCATACAGCTCACTTCGTCCCTCAAACTAATTCCACACATTAACAAACTGTACTCCCGTCTCCTCACATATTTCAGCCAGCATATCATTCATAATCCTTGCTCTCCACCTCATTTCACCATAATCATACCTAGGCAACACGCTAACTACTCTTCCTGTCACACTATTCTCTTTTATCCTTCTAAGCAGCCTCCTGATATCTATTCTGACACACTCTTTGTCCTCTCTCAAATCATTTGAACCTATTAATAGTATTAACTCTTTTGCTCACTCCTGCCTCATATGCAATGCATCAATCACTCTACTCATTTTAGCGCCTGGAAAACATACCTTGTGCATTTTATCCTCCAGCACACCTTTAATAATAGTCACCATACGATGCCACTCGCTCATCTTTTGTTATTTTTTTAATTTCATTCCGCATCCATTTCATTTCTTGCCTCATCCAATCCAATTCAACTTCCGAATCTCACAACACATTCTCTCTATCATTCAATCTTTCTAACTCTCGATCCCCTCTTCTCACTTTCACTCTCATTCATCCTTCTTTGTTTCCATACTTTCGGTCCAACATGCGTCCAACTTTCACTATCATTCTTCCCATTTTCACACTCGTTCATCTTTCTTTGTTTCTGTTCTTTCAGTCCAACATGTGTCGAACTTTCACTATCGTTCATTCTTTTTTCGCTATCATCCATTCTTTCGATTTTTTTCACTTTCGATTTCTGCGTCACGCCATTTCTAGTTTCTTTCGTTTCCTTCCACCACTCTCACCTCACTTTCGTCCCTTTTAACATCCGTTACGTTTTCAAATTGCTCTTTTTCTTTTTTACTGATTTCTTAACATTTTTTCACCTCTCTTTCTCACCATACTTCTCTTTCAAACATATTTTTTCCCCCAAATTTTATAAACTACACATATTCTTCATTTACAAAAATGCCTTTCTTAGCACAGATTTATTAACAAATTATGGATATTTTCAATTACAATAATAAATTTCCACCATACTGTAAGTTTGCAAATCTCTGGGCACATCAAAATCATGTGCATGGATACTTGCATCTTCACAGCAAGTTTCTCCAACTGCAATAATTACTTGTAATATACTGCTTATTATTAACTAATACCACCATACCCATCATATTAATTATAAATTATATAAGATGCTTAAAAAGTGATGTTTAATTGTGTAACTAGATAAGAAAACATTAAAACTATTCTTAAATGTCCATGCTGTTGACAAAAAACAGTGTGGACATTGCACCAAAGTGACTGACTTGCTTGCACATATCTTAATTTGTGCAAGCAAATCACCTGTAGATGGTAAAATGGAAGTCAATTCTTTACCTTTTAGCTTTTGGAAATTCTGTTATCAAACTTCACCACCAACTACGCCATTACTGACACATTCTTTACCATATATATGTTGTTTTGTATTTTTCTTATTTCATTTCAAATTTATTTATTGTATTTTTAATTATGGAAGGTAAAAAACCAACAACTTGGCAATGAAAATTTGTAAAACGATAATAAGCATCCATTATTATTTTATAACAAGTAGGCAAAACATATTTGAATTTTGAAAATTAAAAGTTTTGAAAATGATGGAATGCTTATGAAAATAAACTAAAAAATAAAAATACACTTTTGGACTTGGTTGCCTTGGTATTGCACTATATAAAAGACAAACTCTACCCAGTACATTATGTTTTTATTTAATTAATGCTTTTGATTAAAAGTCTCAACAACACATGTGCACTGGTTATTCTCATCAGAGTTATGGCCAAAATTCAGATTATTACTATTATTACGGGCAACTCCAGGGAGTCATTAGACTCATCGAGGGGGGCCCCAAATCATATTCATCACAACTATTCGACATTCATACAGTATCTATCATACCTTGCCTTAAACTCATTCACTGTTACAGCATCCACCACAGACTCAGGGAGTGCATTCCACTCATTCACTACTCTAAAAGTAAAGAACCCAGCTCTAACACCTTTACTAACCACACTTTTGCCCAGTTTCCATGGATGTCCCCTAGTCCTCCCACAACCAGCCCTGTTCTCAAAAATATCTTCTGAATTAATTTTATAGAAACCCTTCAGTAATTTGAATGTCTCAAACATATCTCCCTTCCTCTGCCTATCAACCAATTTTTGCAACCCACAAATCCTCAACCTGTTCTCATACGGTTCATTCCACAGACCTGCTATCATCTTGGTCACTCGCCTCTTGATCCTCTCCACCTCCTCCCCATCAAGAAGAAACCTAGGTGACCAAATCTGAGCACAGTAGTCGAGATGGGGTCTTATCAAGGCTCGATACAGAGGAACAATAACCTGCTTGTCTCTGCTTGTCAACGTATTCTTCAGCAACCAAGTGATTTGATGAGCTGATTTGGCCACTTTTGCAATGTGTCCCCTAAATTTCAATTCCTTATCCACCAACATTTCTAAATCTCGTGCCTCATCAATTTCCTGGAGCACGATTCCACCAATGCAGTAAACTGCAGGCAATCTTTTCACCCCAAAATGCATAACCTTACATTTTGCCACAATAAATTGAAATCCATTCTCCTTAGCCCAGACCTCCAATCTATCCAAATCATCCTGCAAAATTTTGACGTCATCTGCATTCACTATTGCCCTACCCAACTTCGCATCATCCGCAAACAAATGAAATGTTCCTCTCAGATCCTTTCCTATATCATTTATGAACAAATTAAACAGCAGTGGTCCAAGAACAGATCCTTGTGGTACACCACTAGTCACAGGCCGTCTTGTGGACTCTACTCCTGAGTAAACCACCCTCTGATATCTCTCCGTCAACCACCCTCCTATCCATCTCACCAACCCTATGTCCATTCCCATATGCTGCAATTTACTGATTAGAATTCCATGTGGTATCCTGTCAAAGGCCTTAACAAGGTCCAGTAGAATCACTGTAAACCCATTACCCTTATCCAGTTCAGCCGTCACTGTGTTATAATACGTGAGCAAGTTACTGAGGCATGACCTATCCTTCACAAAACCATGCTGTCCCCGATACAGTATCCCATTTTCTTCTATCCAATCTTGTATTTTCCTCTCGACTATTTACTCTAAGACCTTGATAATGATTCCTGTTATGCTGATTGGCCAGTAATTTTCAACAGCAGCCTTGGAACCACCTTTGTGCAGTGGACTTTTCCCCTCTTTCCACCCCCTTGGGACTGACCCAGTCCTGAGGCTCAAATTAAACAAAATGGTCAAGGGCACTGACAATTCTTTGGCCGCTTCACGTACGACACGAGCTGGTATACCATCCAATCCCACAGATGTATTAACATTGAGGTTCTGTAATAGACTAGTTACCTCTACTTCATTCATCACAATTCCAGTATAAGCTGTTGGTTCTTCCATTCCTGCAAAGTCACCACCTGGATGATATACTCTTGCAAAGTGCTTGCTCAGTAATTCCACAATATCGACTGATTCGGTTACCTCCCTACCCTCAGCATTTTTTAAGATCATTCTACCATGAGCATTTTTCCTTTTACTTGCAACATATTGAAAAAACTGTTTGGGATTCTCTTTAGCCTGCGTGGCCAATTTCCTTTCGTAATCTGCTTTTGCTTTTCTTACCACCCTTGTTACCATCCTGGCCTGAGCTTTATACTGTTCCTGCGCCTGATGGTCACCCTTCTCCTTAAATTCCCTCCACAATTGTTTCTTTTTTTGCAGCTCAAGCTTAATAGTGTTATTCATCCATTTAACCCCTACTTGATTTATTATTCGGACTCTTGGTATACAGTCAACCATTGCCTCCTGCAAACAGTTCTTAACCACCTCCCATGCACTATCAACATCCAGCCCTTGCAGTTTTACATGCCATGGCATTGAGCCAAGCACACACCTAAGCTTGTCATACTTACCAGCCCAGTAATTTCACATGTACCCTGTCTCAATTGTAAATTCGACTCGTTTAGCCACCTCCCAAGTCATGACCTGATGATTATGGTCACTCTCACCAATTGGTGGCAACATGGTCATGTTCGTTACAGCCACATTCTCATTTGCAATTACTAGGTCCAGCACTCTCTGCCCCCTGGTATTTTCCAATACATGTTGCCGTAGATAGTTGTCCCTTAATAACCGCATAAAATCCAATTCCTTCCTCCCATGTGCCCTCTCCTCTTTCCAGTCAATGTTACCATAATTGAAATCACCCATAATAATTACCCTCCTTCCACTCATTTCTTCTATTTGCTTATGCATACTATCCCCACCATCCACTCCATCACCTGGTCTATAGCAGCACCCAATTGTATATTTTGTTCTGCTAGATTCTATCTCACACCAAACAACCTCAAATGTGCTTTTTTTCCCCATCCTGCAGTTCAACTTCTATGTTTTATTTTTTTTTATTATGTTACAAGATGCCATTTTTTGTAGGACATCTTGTAATCTTGGTTTATAAATCATAATATTTAAAGAAAAAGAGTTTCAATCTGTAATCGAAAGAAAGGATAATAAATATCTATTTGTTATTTCACATTTTACGTTTTGCCTTCTAGGTTGTAAAATATCAATATGAAACATCCCGTCTGTGGATCCCAAATTTTAAAACCTTACATTTAGTTGCATTAAATTGACAATCCCATGCTGCTGTCCATCCTTCCAGCTTATTCAAATCCTCTTGAAGAGTCAAAACATCAGCACTATTACTAATAACCTTCCGTGCTTCACATCACCATCATCTTCTGCAAATAAACTGAACAACTCTCTACAGTCCTGAGACAATATCATTGAAATAAAGATTGAACAGCAAAGGTCCCAGGACTGAAACCTGTAGAACTTCACTTGTAACCTTCCTACTCCCTGATACTGCTGCCCCATATATAACTCTCTAATATCTATCAGAGAGCATCACCAATCCAATCGACTAACCTGATATCTAAACTCATATGTTACAACTTAAAAACCAGCTTCTTATTCAACAACCTGTCAAATGCCTTGGGGGGGGGGGGGGGGGATGACAGTGTATGCCTTATCCTCATCCACTGCTCTTATCACTCTATTGTGATAGGTACCCTGATTATTAAACTAAGAATACCCTTTAAAAAACCATGCTGACCAGCATAAATAATGTCATCTTCACCTGCACAATTCTGTATACAAGCTCTTACCAATTTCTCCAAAACCTTAACTACAGAATAAATACAAATAAGCCTATAGTTAGATACCTCCATTCTACCACCAACCTTATGCAATAGCACTATCATATCCTCCTTCCATTCTCCAGGAACTTGTCATGTTGCAAGACTTTCAATCAAGTCACTCTGCCTTGACATTTAGCATACTCAGTATTTGGCAAACATCCTCTTCATTCACTTTTAACACTTCACTACTCCTTATCACTCAAGGAATAAAGCCTTTGGTACCAGGATGGAACACTAATAAAGTGATCATCAAATATCTCAACTATGTCGTCTGCATTGGTCATATGAGTTCCATCTCCATCAAGCAAAGTAATCCTTTCACAATCATTTTCCTACTCACCACACAGCAAAAAACCTCCTTGGGATTACAGCACTAGTCTTCTCTTATATTCTAATTTTTATGGTGATGATGATTCTCGTATTCCTTCACAGAAGGAATACATGAGCTATTATGAAGTTATTTTTCATCAACTCAGTTATAAAAAACACCATATGAAGAACAGTACTGTTATACTGTAATTTAAACTCATTTAACTTTCACACACTGTAGATGGCTAATTAAAGTTTTCAGGTAATGTCATTTTAGGTAATGTCATAATAACAGGAGAGATTGAAGAAGTGGAAATGAATGGGGACGTGAGTGACGTGAGGAATGTGCAAGAGGAGCAGAGAAATGGGGAGGCTCAGGGTGGAAAGGGGTACACAGCGTGAGAAAGGTGGATGCTCCAAGAGGAGGTGAGAGCATGTGTAGGCAGGAAAGAAATGGGATGCCCAGGGATCAAGAGGAAACAGATGGAATTGCAAAGGGTTCTAAAATGAAGAAGCAGAAAGGGAAATGGCCACAGTCGAGCATGGAGAGATCAAATCGAGTGAGTGGTAGTATCAGTGGAACTAGCTGTAGATCCAGAAATGAGCTGTTGTGTTTGTATACCAATGCTAGAAGTATAAGAAACAAGGCAGATGAAATGGTTGCACTAATTGCATCTGTGCACCCAAAGATTGTCGGAATAAGTGAGACATGGTTAGATGAGGATGACATCCTGACAGGAATAGAGATGGAAAGGTATGATGTGTTTCGTGAGGATAGAAGGGGTAAAAAGGGAGGGGGAGTGCTATTGATGATAGAGAAAGAGTTATGTCCATACAAGGTAGAGATGCAAGAGGGAAATAGGGCCAGTGGTTTTGAGGCAGTATGGTGTGAGATAGAGGTGAATAGAATCAAATACTTGGTGGGATGTTGTTATAGACCTGGTAATGTGGATGGTGGTGATATGAAATGTATAGTCAAATAAGCCAAGCAAATAAGAAAAGGGTGATCATTATGGGTGATTTTAATTTTTAATTATGGCAGTATAGACTGGAATGAAGAGATAGCAACCGGAAGTAAAGAAAATGATTTTCTTGAGTTTTTGAGAGATAACTACCTCATACAGTACGTAACAGAGGGCACACGAGGATTAAGGGTCTTCGATTTGGCCATCTCATCAGAGGATGTAATTATAAATGAGGTGTCAAATCATCCACCAATTGGTGAAAGTGACCATGAGGTGATTACCTGGGTGGTTGCCAGCAGTGCAGGGACCTCTGTGAAAAAGGTTATATGTGGAACTACATGGGGGGTGATTATGAAGAGCTCAGGAGACTGCTTGCAGGTGTAGCATGGAATGAGGAGTTATCTGGAAAAGAGATCAATGCAGCTTGGGGGATTTTCAAAATCTATTTAGTAGATGCAATGTCTAAATGTATACCACGGGTGAGAAGGTTAAGTAAGGTAGGTGTGAGATGGATGAATAAAGAGATTAAGCATGCAATACAGAGAAAAAGGGCATTGTGGAGGAAGCATAAGAGAAGTGGAAGTAATTTCATGAGTTCTACAAAGACCAGGCAAGGAGGGTGACTTGGTTGGTAAGAGTAGCTAAAGAGAGGTATGAACAGCAGTTAGCTAATGAAGCCAAAAAGAATCCTAAGGAGTTCTTTCAATATGAAGCCAGCAAAAGAAAGAATGATTATGGAAGGATGACACTGATTGGAGGAAATGGTATAAAGAGACAGCTGTTGCAGAATGTGTGGTGGAGATACTTAATGAGCAGTTCATAAAGATCTTTCAATCTTGCGAATGTAACTTCATGGAGAGATTGAGAGCAGTTGATGATGGGGAGGAGAGACTGACTAAGTGAGCAAGAGGTGTTTGGTGAGTTGAGTAAACTAGATATAAGGCTGTGGGACTTGATAATATATCACCACGTATTCTGAAGGAATGTGCCAGAGAGTTGACACGTGCCTTGACATGTTTTTTTAATACGAGTCTTGCACTTGGTCAAGTTCCTAAAGAGTGGAAGGAGGGCAAGATTGTGCCACTTCATAAAGGAGGTGATCGAACTCAAGCATCAGACTATAGGCCTATCTCTGTGTCAGGTGTTGTGGTTAAGTTGTTGGAGAAGCTTGTGAGAACTAGGATCCAGAGTTGGGTTGACAACAATGGTATAATCTTTGATGGACAGCATGGATTTGCTAACGGGAGGTCATGTTTTAGTAATCTACTTATTTTTTACAATAAAGTGACTGCTTCCTTGGACAGAGGAGAAGGATACACAGTAATATACTTGGATTTCGCAAAAGCTTTTGATAGAGTACCTCATGATAAGTTGACAGTCAAACTAGAGCAGATGGGGTTGGATATTAGATTAGTGCATTGGAGTGGAGACTGGTTATCTGATAGGTATCAACAAGTTGTGTATGGGGGTGCGATATCCAGGAAAAGGAAAGTCACTAGTGGAGTGCCTCAGGGGTCTGTTTTAGGGCCATTACTATTTAACTTGTATATTAATGATATTGGCGAAGATTTGGATGGAGGTATTCAGTTGTTTGCAGATGATGCAAAGTTGGTACGAACCATAAAGAGTAGTGAAGATGTTGTGGTCTTGCAAGAAGGCTTGAATAAATTGAGTAATTGGGCAAGCAAATGGGGATGTGAGTTCAATGTTGCAAAATGTAAGGTTTTAAAATTTGGAAAACAAAGATGGAATGCAGAATATATGCTTGGTGAGAATATATTGTTGGAAGTAGAGGAAATAAGAGATCTGGGAGTGATAGTGGATAAGGATCTAAAATTTAGGGGACACATCGCCAAAATTGTGAAGACAACACAAAGACGTCTGGGAATAATGTAAAGGACACCGACGTGTAGAAGTAGGGAGATTCTTGTTCCATTGTATAAGGCTTTGATTAGGCCACACATGGACTATTGTGCCCAGATTTGGTCACCGGGTTTTCAGAAGGATGAAGAGATGTTGGAAAGGGTCCAAAGGCGACTGACTAAGGTAGATTCTGACCTCTGGAATGTTGAGTATGAGGAAAGATTGAGAAGATGTAATTTGCAGAGTCTGGTGGACAGGAGGAAGAGGGGAGATATGATAAGGACCTACAAGTTGGTAAGGGGTTGTTATAGGATCAATGCTGGAGAAGTTTTACAGAGAATAGTGGGAGATCAGGGGAGATCCAGAGGTCATCCCTGGAAACTGTATAAAGAGGGTGTGAGTAGGGGAGTGAGAGGCAGGTTTTTTTCGTGCAGAGTTGTGAATGATTGGAATGTCTTGCCTGAGAGTGTGGTGTCTGCAAGTACTTTGAGTGTGTTTAAGACACGGTATGATGAGATGTGTGTGTGATAAAAGGACCTGCCAGATGAGTCTTTGACTCCATGAGGTCTTGTTTAATAATAAATAATAATAATACATATTATAATTCAGACATACATTTGTACACAGTTTAAGATTAAATATAATTATAGTGTATCAAAATTATTTTTATGTAGCTCCCACCCACAAAAAAGTTTTTCTATTTTTTTTTATTCTGGTCAGTTTACCTGTTTTGCAAAATGAAAAATTACTATATATAATCATACATACCCTCGTATATATGATTATATATACAAGGGTGGTCTGAAAAGTTCTCAGCCTCAACCATAGATGGCAACACTATCAACATAATTTTATTTTCTAAGTGGGTACATCTGTCATAAGCATCCATGTGAAACTGCAAGTCATTCCATCAAGTAGTTTGTTTTATACAGCAGTCTGAAGCAAAAGTGTTGTTCTGTATTCCATGAAATTGATAAAATTGAGTATTGTGCAGTTATATAATTCTTTGTAAAAGAAGGTTTAATGCCAAAATAAATTCATTTGAAGTTCATAAAAGTTTATGGGCACTCTTCTCCTTCATTTTCGACAATTAAGAAATGGGCTGCCGAGTTTAAACTTGGCTGTACCAGTGTAGTACAGTGGCTATCTTTCAGCATATTCTGTATTGGTTTCACCAATACAGCCACTCAGGACTTGTGGACCATGCACTAGATACTCACCACAGAATACACTGGAAGAAAGCCACTTTACTACACCGTAGCAAATATAATATGGAAAATTATTCTTAGAATCAGCCTCAGATCTAAAAAACTTCCCAAACCTCAACAAATTTGGGTGCATGAGACTTCCCAAATTTGGGAAGCGTGCATCCTAAGAGCATCAGCCCAACAGCCAAGGGTCACCTTTAGGACCAATGCCAGTTGCCTTCTTCAGCCTCATTTGCTTGTTGTTAGTGCCTGCGTGCATATCATAGTTTTGTAGAGAGGCTTATATGCTGGTTAGACATGATAACTAATAATTAAGGAATTGACAGCGTACACTAGAAATATAAATTAAATAAACTTTAATATATACTTTCCGATATTTCGGCAAACGTCACGTTGCCATCTTCTTGGCAATGTGACGTTTGCCAAAATGAGAACAGAAGCTAGGAAGCTACCGTTTTCCTAAAGTCCTGATGGTGCCCCCTGGCAGGCTATATTGGTTCAGCTCAAAGGCTAAGAAGTTCTTCTGATAAATGTTTCCCAAATTTGGGGCAGTCTCATGCATCCAAATTTGTTGAGGTTTGCCATGTTCCTAAGGGCTGAGGCTGATTCCATGAACAGTCTTTCATATTTGAACTTGCTGCAGTGTATTACTGTGGCTTTCTTCCATCTTATTCTGTGGTGAGTATCCAGAGCGTGGTCTGCAAGCCCAGAGTGGCTGTACTGGTGAAATCGGATGTAATCCTTGTGTTCTGAGATTCTGATATTTGTTGTCCTGCCTGTTTGGCCAAAACAGCTGCAAGGGACCTGGTATACACCAGGTAGGTCTAGGGGAAGTGGTTGGTCTTTAGTGGAGCGGATAAAGGATGCCAATTTTCTATACGGTCTGTAACAAGTGGTCAAGTCATGTTTTTTTAAGATTTTGTTGATTTTTTCTGAATGGCCTCGGATGTAGGGAATGGTGATGGAATTAGAGTAATCTTTTTTGTGAAAGATGGGGGAAGGTAGGTTGTGGATAACTAGTTTAAGTATTATCTGGATTCTTTTTGGGGGGAGGGGGGTTAGCCATTGGATGAGAAAGTGTCAGATGTGATTTAGTTCGGTGGTAAGGGCTTGATCATTTGAACAGATTATTTTTGCCCTGTTGAATAGTGTCTTAATAACTCCATATTGTTTTGAGGGGGGGGGGGGTGATGGGATTGTTGGTGAATGTATTTGCCTGTATGGGTGGGTTTTCCATAAACTGAGAAAACCAAAGTTCCATCAGGTTGGCGGGTGACTAGTGTGTCTAGGAAGGGGAGGTTACTGTTTTTCTCTTTTTCCAGGGTGAACTTGATTCTAGGGTGTTGGTTGTTTAAGTGTGTTAGGAAGGAGAGGAGTGAATCCGGGCCATGTGGCCAAATAGCGAACACATCATCAATGTAGCGAAGCCATATGGTTGGTTTTTGTGGGGCTGAGTTTAAGGCTTTCTCTTCAAAAGTCTCCATAAAGAAGTTGGCCAATGGTGGGGAAAGTGGTGAACCCATGGCTGTCCCCTCTATCTGTTTGTAGAATTTTTCCTGCCAAACGAAATAGCCTGAGTTCATTGTAAACTGAAATAGTGCTGAGATATCGGGAGGAAATTTAGCTTGGATTAGCTCTAATCGTGAATAAGGAGGAGACGTCAAAACTGACCATTATGTCATTATGTTGGAGTGTAAGGTTTTCTATACTGGCTTTGAAGTGGGCTGAGTTTTTTTTTATGTGTGATGGTGTGTTGCCAGTATAATGTGAGAGCACTTTGGCTAAATGACCAACATATCCATTAGTGAATACAAGTCACTACAAGAATTGAAGAAAAGCAAAGAAATAGTTATCACCAAAGCGGATAAGGGGAACGCCACTGTGGTATTCATTCTTAATGATTACACAGTGGCGTTCCCCTTATCCGCTTTGGATAAGGGGAATGCCACTGTGTAATAGGCTCCTTAAGAAGGTCACTTCTTGGCCTGTGGAGATTACCAACAGACTAAAACCATATAACTCTAGACCCCCCCCGCATATATATGGGCTCCCAAAAATACAGAAAGAAAATGTGCCATTACGTCCCATAATGGATGGCATTGATTCCCCCACTTACAAACTAGCCAAACATTTAGCCAAAGTGCTCTCACACTATACTGGCAACACACCATCACACATAAAAAACTCAGCCCACTTCAAAGCCAGTATAGAAAACCTTACACTCCAACATGACATAATGGTCACTTTTGATGTCTCCTCCTGATTCACGAATGTCCCCCTCAAAGAAACCTTAGAGCCAAGCTAAATTTCCTCCTGATATCTCAGCCCTATTTCAGTTTACAATGAACTCAGGCTATTTCGTTTGGCAGGAAAAATTCTACAAACAGATAGAGGGGAGAGCCATGGGTTCATCACTTTCCCCACCCTTGGCCAACTTTTTTATGGAGACTTTTGAAGAGAAAGCCTTAAACTCAGCTCCAATTGATGATGTGTTCGTATTCTGGCCACATGGCCCGGATTCACTCCTCTCTTTCCTAACACACTTAAACAACCAACACCCTAGAATCAAGTTCACCCTGGAAAAAGAGAAAAACAATAACCTCCCCTTCCTAGACACACACTAGTCACCCGCCAACCTGATGGAACCTTGGTTTTCTCAGTTTATAGAAAACCCACCCATACAGGCAGATACATTCACCAACAATCCCATCATTCCCCCCCCACACACACACACAACAACAATATGGAGTTATTAAGACACTATTGAACAGGGCAAAAATAATCTGTTCACATGATCAAGCCCTAACCACCGAACTAAATCACATCCGTGACACTTTCTCAGCCAATGGCTACCCCCCCTCAAAAAAAGAATCCAAAAAATACTTAAACCAGTTATCCACAACCCACCTTCCCCCCTTTCACAAAAAAGATTACTCTAATTCCATCACCATTCCCTACATCTGAGGCCACTCAGAAAAAATCAACAAAATCTTAAAATAACATAACTTGACCACTTGTTACAGACCATATAGAAAATTGACATCTCTTATCCGCTCCGCTAAAGACTAACCACTTCCCCTAGACCTACCTGGTGTATACCAGGTCCCTTGCAGCTGTAAATTATCCTACTTTGGTCAAACAGGCAGGACAGCAAATATCAGAATCTCAGAACACAAGGATTACATCCGATTTCACCAGTACAGCCACTCTGGGCTTGCAGACCACGCTCTGGATACTCACCACAGAATAAGATGGAAGAATGCCACAGTAATACACCGCAGCAAGTTCAAATATGAAAGACTGTTCATGGAATCAGCCTCAGCCCTTAGGAACATGGCAAACCTCAACAAATTTGGATGCATGAGACTGCAAATTTGGGAAACATTTATCAGAACTTCAGCCCAAAGGCCAAGAACTACCAATATAGCCAGGCAGGGGGCACCATCAGGACTTTAGGAAAATGGTAGCTTCCTAGCTTCTGTTCTCATTTGCTGTTATGTAGTACTTACGTGCACTTGTCTTTGTATTAAGTTCCCAAGAAGATGGCAACGTGACATTTGCCAAAATATCGGAAAGTGTACATATTAAAGTTTATTTAATTTATATTTCTAGTCTACGCTGTCAATTCCTTAATTATTAGTTATCATAGTTTTATGGTCCCAGAAGATGACAATATAACATTGCCGAAATATCAAAATATTGATTCAAGTTTTCTAATTAATATTTTAGTATATGTGGTCATTTCCTAAAAAATTTAAACTATTGTTAGTATCTCTGATGACATAAGTCCAACAACTTGTTATATGTCTAAAAAAACATGTCTCAATACCAAATATTTTCTGCAGAACTGCTAAACCAAAAAAATTTACTTATTCAATAAAAACAAATATTATATTAACAATAGTTTGCCGTGTTACCAGGTGCTGAATGTGGAAAATATCAAATCCATTCTCAATGTAGAACCTGTACAGCAAGTAAAACATTTTAGCTACTTAGGTGCAATTTTTTTTTTGAAGATGGCAAGTTAAATAGGGAAACAGATAATAAACAGAATAAGCAGATGTGGTATAGTGTGAAGTCAGATGAATAAATTTATATGGAAAAAGAAATGTAGCCAAAATCCTACACTATCAGTCTCCAAACCAATATTAACTTATAGATCTGAGAGATAGGTTCAAAATAAAACAATTAGTCAACAGATAAAACAGTTGACCACAAGAGACCACATATATGATAGTTTTGATAAAAATTAGGGGGAGTGAACAGATGGCATTAACAACATAATCATATTAAGGTGAAGATATTAAGAAGATATGCGAAATCAACATTCAGGAATAAGCAACCTGTTTAAGTGATTACATAACTTAGTTTAGAGTAGAGTTTAGAGTATTTAGTAATTTTATAACATTTTTATTGTAACATGTATTGTGATATTGTCGAAATGACACCTACCCGATGAACAATGGTGACAAAGACCACAATGTCTGGTGATTTGAATTTGCAGGATATTATTCAGTGCAGTGGATGCAAATTATATTTGTCAAGAAAATTAAAGAACATGTGGAAGGAATGCAGAGAGAGAGAATGTATATATTAAATGTTTCAAAAGTGAGTATATGGTTAGGTGGTGAGAATGTAACAATATACCTATGGTAAGATGAAAAATTAAGTTATTAATGTTGAACTTGTGGCAGTGGAAATAGAAGAGAGCAAAGTGGATATTAATAAAGAAATAGTGCGCTTAAATGTTATCGCTCATAGGACAAAGTGCAAAATTGAAAAATTGCAGTAGCAGCAAGAGTTAAGCAGGGCTGGAAAACAAAAAAAAAGAAAGAAAGAAAGAAAGAAAGAAAGAAAAAAGCAGGTGATCCGAAGGAATAATAAAGACCAACTGCTGAAAACACAAGAAAATGAGTTAAACAGAAAATTCTGTATGGAAACTGAATAACATACGTTAGTGCACAACCTTGCCAAATGATCAGGGGAGAACTTAACTAAAGTATGACAAAATCATGTCTCCCGGGTGCAAAATTCATGATATTAGCCATGAAATCTGGATGCAAAAAAAAAGGAAAGTCAAAGGAAATGATTGTCTTAGATGATACAAATGATTTGAGAGGCGAGAAGTATTCATTGAGGGAGTATGTAGAAGAGTGTTAGAAGAGGCAAAACTGAACAGCGAGAAGGTGAAGATTGCAAGTCTCTTACCAATGCTACAATAGAGGCAAATTGAGGAGAAGCGCATTGCTAACTAATGAATCTATATGCAGGTTGTGCAGAAAGAATGATGTAGGATTTGTGGATCTGGTCTGTATTTGATGAAAAGAAGGATTTGTACAATGCTGATGGACTTCATCCAAATGGTTTTGGTGTTAGGTGTCTAGAGAGAGAGAGCTTTGTTCACCGAGAATGCCAAAGTGAAATTCAGGAAAACTTAAGCAATTAGGGTGGAAGTAGGTGAGTTTGTGTGGAGGCACAAACTCACCATAAAGTGAGTGAGTGTGAGAATAACCAAGTGCAAAATCTAGTCTCTCAAGCAAAAATATTGAATAGGGTTGTCAATTCAGGAAGTAAAGGTAGGTGGGGGCCAAAAAGGGATCGTGCAGTTTCTATATACTAATGCCAGAAGTATCAGGAACAAGCGGGAGGAGTTTTAGAAATTGGTTAATGCACAACCTTGCCAAACATTATAAGCATTAGTGAGACATAGTTAATGTAGTAATGTAGACATAGATGATGTAGTTACACAGATAGAATGTGAAGGGTTTAGTATTTTCAGGGAAGATAGGATGGGGGAGGGATGCTGATGATGATAGCAGATGAATTGCAGCCAAAAGAATAGGAGATAGGTAGGAGAGTGGCTGTTCATTTGAAGCAGTCTGGTGTGAGATTAAAGCCAGTAAGACAAAATATACAGTTGGTTTTTACTATAGGCTAGGGAGTTCCACAGATGATCTGGAAGACACGCATTGCCAAATTAGTACAATGAGTACAGGTCGAGTGACTATTATTATGCAGTACTTCACATATAGAGATATAGACTGGAAGTAAGAAAGATCACATGGCAGAAAGGAAATGGAATTTATACACCTACTGAGAGATAATTACTTCAGGCAGCATGTGATGAAGAGGTACTAGGGGTGAGAGAGAGTATTGGACCTGGTCAAAGAATCAGAAGAGCTATCCATAATCAAAATGACCACGCTGCCTCCAATTGGTGAAAGTGACTGCCTTAACTTGGGAGATTGTAAAACATGAGTAATATTCTATCAATAAGGGATATTTGTGGAACTACAAGACAAGTGGTTGACATGCTTAGAAAGAAGATTAAATCTGTACTATGGCATAAAATATTTCAGGGTAAGGATGTTAGTAGTGCATGGAATATAGTTAAGGGTCATCTAGAGGAAGCAGTATTAAATTGTATACCTAGAGTAAGAAAGGTTAATCGGGTAGGAGTTAGATGAATGAGTAATGTCATTCAGCATGAGCTGCTGAAGAAGAAAATGCTGTGGAGGATATATAAAGAGAAAGGTGACCAGTAAACTCACGAACAGTACACAGTTCAGGCAAGAAAGGTGACCAGCATGGCAAGGATGGCAAAATTAGACTATGAGAAGAATCTAGCCGAGCAGACCAAAGAAAATCCCAAAGAGTTCTTTCATTATGTGGCAAGTAAGAGGAAGAATGACTATGGATGATTAACCTTAATGAGTGATGATGGTCACGACGTGACAAAACCAGATAAAATAGTTCAGTTACTGCTTTAACCTATGTGACAGACACTAATGTGAGAACAGAGGTAGATGAATTGGAGGTCCTTAGGATATTACAGAATCTCAATGTAAATACAGCTGTGGGATTAGATGGTATATTATTATTATTACGTTACACCTCCAGGGAGTTCAAAGACTCATCGAGGGAGAGTGTGCCAACAACATCGAATGATTTAGCTCCTTCCAACTACTAACCACAATCAAACTTGCTTAATTTTTTACGGGAGCCATTAGTAGGGTGTTTTGTGAAAATGTGCAAAGGAACAGTCTGGACTTACAGAACATGCTATCAACACTAGATACAGAGTTCATAATAAATTTAGTTTAATCCTTTATCTAAGGCAAGTGTAAGCAAACAAAGTTTGCACCTGAAAATATCTTCAGGACTGAGGTAAGGTAGTGCAACACCAGGCAACTCCAAGCAAAGGTGGACCAAACTCTCATCACTCCTTGTCTCAGTATCTCCTATAATGCAAAGCACATCTCCTTGCAGACATGTATAATGCTATGCGTTGAGGGAAGGGCCACTACCCAGACCGGTTTCGACCTTTATTGAGGTATCTAGTGGGAACCAGACACAGAAGTGGTGATACTAAGGCAGAGGCATGGAGAGGTCATATTTACCTATAGGAGTTGCCAACAGGTGTACCACCTTATTACTGAATTACTCTGGATTTAGAGAAAGATGTTGGAACTTTATGTTTCACTTGGTTAGACTATAATAAATTCAGTTTAATCCTTTATCCAAGTGTAAGTAAATAAAGTTTGCACCTGAAAATATCTTCAGGACTAAGGTAAGGTAGTGCAACACCAGGCAACTCCAAGCAAAGGTGGACCAAGCTCTCTCACTCCTTGTCTCAGTATCTCCCCTAATGCAAAGCACATCTCCTTGCAGACATGTATACTGCTCTGCATTAAGGGAAGGGCCACTAGCCAAAAGGTTTCGAGACCTCAATAAAGGTCTCGTTAGTGGGAGGCAGATCCAGAAGTGGTGATACTAAGGCAGAAGCAATGGAGAAGTCATATTTACCTATAGGAGTTGCCAACAGGTGTACCACCTTATTATTGAATTACTCGGGATTTAGAGAAAAATGTTGGAAGTTTATTTTTCACTTGGTTAGACTAAACTTCCAAAAAACTTCCAATACAGAGTTAACTGGAACAAGACAAGAGTTCTTCATAAAAGTCAGTTCCTTATGGAACAACTTTGTAAAGAATCATATGAAACTTTACTTCACTCTCCTAACTAAAACAGATCTGATGGTCTACGTCTATCCTCCTTTGTGGGAGACAGTACTTTTTAAATCATCTAAATCTTTCCTAACTTTATTTTGTCTAAATATATATAGTTTTTTGTTTTAACTGAAACAGATAACAGTTTTTAATTTTGTTTTAACAGATAACTGAAAAGGTTACTGACCTTTTCAGTTATCTTATGTTAGCTACTTAGTTAGCACTTGTTTAGAATTGTCTGTTACTATTCAACTGCCTTCATATGTTCTTGTACTGAAGATACCAATGATACGAAGGCGAAAATTCTACACTAATAAAATATGTTATGTGATTTTTTTATTTAGCATATTCATGATGTATGGAGTAATTACTTTGAAAGATTGCTAAATGAAACAAGCATTGACAGCATGGTGGTAGAAAACATTCAGCAAGAATGCCATTTGGAATATATATTTGTACTTGAAGTAAATAAAACTATCACAAATCTGAAATGTGGAAAAGCAGCTGGAGTAGATGATATCTGACCATAAATGCTAAAACATAGAGGTATAAAAGTTTTGTAGTGGCTACACTGCATGATTCAGAAGGCCTGGTCAGAGGGTTGAATTCCAGATGATTGAAGTAGAGCACTCATAGTACCCATCTATAAAAGGAGAAATAAAACAATGTGAGAATCTCAGAGGAATTTCAATACTGAGTGTACCTGGTAAGATTTATACAAGTATTCTTGAGAAATGGCTAAGAAAAACTGTGGAGGAGAAGCTTGAGGAACAAAAGGCTGGGTTTAGGTCAAACAGAAATTGTCAGGATCAGATTTTCACTTTAAGACAAATAGTTGAGAAATCATGGGAATATAACAAAGATCTGTATTTAAGTTTTGTAGATCTGGAAAATGCATATGACAAGGTGCCAAGAGGAAGGCTAAGATGTAAATCAGTAGTTAGAATTCAGAGGTACAGGAAGAAGTTTGATGTTAAGTCAGGTGTGCGACAAGGGTGTACATTATCTCCACTGCTACTCATCATCTATATGGATCACATTATGAAAGAAAGTGGTAACAAATATGATGCCGAAATTAGAGATGATTGTCTCAGCTCTTTACTTTATGCAAATGTTGTACTTCTAAAGGAATCCAGGACAAGTCTGCATGATCCCTGACCAAACTGAATAACTGCTGTAATAAATTTGGTATGAAAATCAGCATTAAAAAGGCAAAGACAATGAAAATAGGCAGAAACATTGAAAACCTCAACTGCATCCTGAATAGAGAACCTATAGAACAAGTAAAATATTTCAGCTATTTAAGCACGATATTTAGTGAAGATGACAAATTAAATTTGGAAATAAACAGCAGAATTAGCAAAGATGGCATGATAGGAAGTCAATTGAATAAATTTATATGGAATAAGAGTGAGATCAGTCAAAACACTGAACTAGCTCTATGCAAAACAGTGTTCGAACCAATTTTGACTTATGAATCTGAGAGATGGGTTAGAAATAAAACTCTTGCTCAAAGACTGGAGGCCACAGATATGAGAGTCCTGAGAATGATTAGGAGACTGAACAGGTGGCATGAGGATATTAGAAAGAACTTGACATTGCATTCAGGAATATGTTAGCCAGCTAATCTCAGTTGGTATGGCCACTTAAACAGAATGGGAGGGGAAAGATTAGCTAAACATCCGTTCTTTTCCAGGATGGCAGGAAAAAGACAGAGGAAGACCAAGGTGTAGGTGGATTGATACAGTAAAAAGTGCCTTAGAAGACAGAAATGTAAGATCTGATACTATGGAATGTTGACAGATAACAGACTAATATGAAGGAAATTTGTTGATAAGAAGCTAGTAATGAGGTCCTGCACACCACCTGAGGGTATATGTCAGTAATTTGATGACGATGATGATGGCGACGACTTATATGCAATTTGATACTTATATCTTAGAGGCTATCTAGAAATATTAAAGGTGAATTGAAAACCTAGGTAATATCAGCATTATAAAGAAGACTAGAAATGACTAAATTAAATTACTTAAATATAAAGAGCCAATAGGCTTCATTTCGGCGATATAAACATTATTTAAATTAAGGGGATATTAAATCCCACATTGTTTTAAAACCGAATAAGAAACTCGAAGATTGGAATCAGAGAGTTTCGTGCCGAATATAGTATAAAACTATAAAAGTATCGGTGACTACTAGCGTGAGCTAATGCAAGTAGTCCAAGTACGTAGTACAAACTCGGGCAACTCGCAGCAAAGGTGGTAAAGTTCTGATCACTATTCTTGGTATTTTCCATAATGTAAAACACATTTCCTAGGAAATGTATGCTGTTATTACATTATGGTGGGAGGTCACTACCCAGACTGGTTTCAGCCTTTATTGAGGCTTCATCAGTGAGTAGCTAGACCAAATTAATACCAAAGGGTATAGCGAAAAGAACTTATATATCTAATATATATACCTTAATTAACCTCATATACCATTACCATTATATACCTTAATTAAATAAACCTTAATTTAAATAATGTTTATATTGCCAAAATGAAGCCTATTAGCTCTTTATATTTAAGTAACTTAATGGATGCACCTTTTTGACAACTCATATAGCAGAGTATATAAGTTCTTTTCGCTATACCCTTTGGTATTAATTTGATCTAGCTACTCACTGATGAAGCCTCAATAAAGGCTGAAACCGGTCTGGGCAGTGACCTCCCACCATAATGTAATAACAGCATACATTTCCTAGGAAATTTGTTTTACATTATGGAAAATACCAAGAATAGCGATCAGAACTTTACCACCTTTGCTGCAAGTTACCCGAGTTTGTACTACGTACTTGGACTACTTGCATTAGCTCACGCTAGTAGTCGCTGATACTTTTATAGTTTATTATACTATATTTGGCATGAAACGGTCTGATTCCAATCTTTGGGTTTCTTATTCGGTTTTAAAACAATGTGGGATTTAATATCCCCTTAATTTAAATAATGATTAAATTAAAAATGGCAAATGTCCCCCAACCATTCCAGACACCCAACATACAATGTCCCTATATCCTTTTGCCAGGATGAGATCAGAAAAATACTGACCAAATCAGACAGAAAAAAAGTCTCCTGGCCCTGATGGTATTTCCCCAATTGTCCTGAAAATTTGTGCACCAGAACTGACTCCCGTCCTATTTGGCTAATCGCTCGGCCAACCAGCCGGCCTGGTTGGCTGAGTGGTTAGTGTATCTGCTCTCCAGCCAAAAGGCTGCAGGTTCGAATCTAGCCATGGGCATGGCTGTTTGCGATTGTCTGTGAAAGCACTAGTGGTGGTGGTAGTTGGCAGCAGATGGTGTTAGATGATGAAGGTTGGTGGAGTAGTGAGACGAAGAATTGTAGAGTTGATGCCCTCCCTCGATGAGTCTTTGGACTCCCTGGAGGTGTGATACATTAATAATAATAATATACTCTCTTACTCCACTTGAATCTATCCCACAAACTGGAAATTGCTATTTTCAGCCTATTCCCAAGAAGAGTGACAAAGTCACTACCATCCAACTACTGCCCCATCTCGCTTACCTCAGTCCTATCAAAAGTCATGGAAAAAATCATCAATTCCCAACTCCTACACTACCTTGAAGACACCCACCTAATAAATGACCACAACAAGAAATCTGCTCACATATGTCACCCATCTCTGGACAAATTCCATGGAGAAGTCTGGCGAATCTCAAGTGGTTGCACTTGATATCGCCAAAGCCTTTGACTGCATCTGGCACAAAGGCTTACTATGCAAGCTACCACATTCGGTCTGACACAGGACTTCTGTAGTTGGATTGCCAGCTTTCTGTCTGGACACACACACTGTGTCCTCTCACCATTCAATTAATGCTGGGGTTCCAGAAGGTTCTGTCCTCTCACCAACCCTCTTCCTGCTATATATATCAACGACCTACTTCAGTTGACCTCCAACCAATACACAGTTTTGCAGACGACAGCACACTACACTCCTTGCCTTCATTTGATAAACCTTACCCTACACAACTCACCTCAACCTACAGAACATCAACCACCACCATCACCCTCAATTCCGATCTTCAAGCCATCTTACAATGGGATTTGGATAACCTCATCAATTTAAAAACTAATAAAACCCATTTCTGTCCTATTTCCCACACAAAAAAAAAACATTTTTTCCTAGTATCCTTTTTGATGATACCCAAATTTCCAGACAGTTTGAGATCTCTCTTCTTGGAATTACCCTCACATCAAACCTCTCCTGGCATAAACACATCACAACCATTGTATCCTCAGTTTCTAAAAAACTAGGATTTCTCTTTCGCTCAAGATGTTACTTCACCCCTGAACAGCTGTTAACATTATATAAATCACAAATCCACCCAGCTATTGAATAGTGCTCCCACATATGGGGATGGGATCCCTAAAAGCTCTCTCAAAATGCTTGATTCAATACAGAGGAGAGCAATTAGACTTATTAATAACCCATCTCTTACCAACTCTCTCTCCCCTCACTTTCGCACAGACATTTAGTTTCTGCAGCATGTATATTCTACAAATATTTCCGAGGGAAATGCTCATCTGAAATAACATCAATAATTCCTCCACTCAGTACTAAGATCGTTGGAACACATGGAGTTGCTGCTCAACATCCCTTCACAGTACACCTAGAAACAAACAGAACAAGTTTCTTTTCCTCCTCCTCCATCCTGCAATTGCTGCACTGTGGAACAGTCTCCCCCTGCTGTGTTTCATAAGGAATATAATTTACTGCCATTTAAATCAAATATAAACAAGTTCCTCCTTTCCCAACCCAATACCCATACACGGTACTAATGTATATAGGTTGATCAATCAACCAACCTCGCGTGTATGGGCACAACATAAAAAAAGTCAGATAAGACTGAATTCACAATGCTGATAATCCTAAAATCAGTAGAAAATACTTGATTCTGTTAAACAATAAAAAAAAAAAAAATAGGAGACTTCTATGTACTACGCAAACATCAATTATCAAACAATGCTTCAGAATATTTTTTTTTTTAATGGCAATCCCAACCATATAAGGGTCTATGTGTCTACAGCATTGTTGCTATAGTTTTAGCCAAAGGTAATTCAGAAACACTATTCTGGATACCAAATATTGTAGTTTTTAAACTTCAGACATCCACCAGTAAGTGGGATGATGATCTTGACAAAGTAATGGAAATCGCGTAATACTGAATCTGATACTAAATCTGATAAAATAATCATAAAAAAAGTTCCATCGTTATGATGAACTGATTTTTATGTAATATTATATTAAAAAAAGGAGAATATCTTACCTACTACTGAATGCTAAGGCCAGTTGATCAATAGCATCAAAAAATTCTGAAGGATCGGACTTCTCATTTTCATAACTATAACCTAAAAACAACATCTAATCAGTAGATATAACATATTTCAATAAGCGAAAGCTAATCTACACTGTCAGAATAAAAAAAAAATTGCCACAAATTAACAGTGGTTCAGCTCAAACACGCAAATAAAAGATAGGCTCAGGAAGACCATACGGGCACAAAAATTTTATGAGTATAGTTGGTGTCCATATTTCAATCCTAAATAGTATCAAATAGTTCATGACATTCACTAGTAAGCTTCTGAAGTTAATATTCATAACATTAATAGAATCTGGTATCCACAGCAGGGTTTATTTTTTAAACATATTATGCTAAAAAATAAAAATATTTATGATTTATTTCCAGAAGAACACACAAATTAGAAAGACAGTAGACAATCTGGTTTAGATTAACTGCACTATATGCTAATCATCAGGTTTCAAAGAGGATGGTTGCAGTGCTCTAACTTATGTGAAGATATTGCCAACAATAGTAAATATACATGTAACTATTCAGCCACATTGGTATATGTTATATGTATTGTTTATCTAGGGACAAAATTTAATTTATTCTGTGTCTAACCAAAATCAACCTATTTAACACCACTGTGAAAAACAAATAATAACTGAATTTATTATGTTTAACTCAGATTTTTAGCCCTGGTCTCAGAAAGAAGAAAAAGTCTATGCATGTGTGGATATCTCCAACTATTATTTATTTTTCACAGTATTAAATAAATAGGATAGATTTTGGTTAATTGCAGATTATATTTCGTCCATTGGCAATCGATGCAAGTAATATTAACATACGAAGAAAAACTCTTCCAAGCAGAGGTGCAGCTAAACCTCATCATGGAAGGTTTTCATATATGGATTTTTATCCATGCAATGAGATATAATTGTGAGTGGCTTAATAGTTACATCTGTATTTACTATTGTTGGCAATATCTCCAACATAAACTAGAGAATTGCAACTATCCTTAAGAAATACAACATATCCCAAATTAGTACAAAACTGTCTTTAATAGCTAGTAACATCCATTACACATATATAAACCATGTTCTATAAATAAACTGTAGTGCTCATAGTTCAGGATGGCAATATAGAGGACTATATTCAAGTTATACTTGAATTTAACATTTTTTTAAATGTTTTATTTTTGTGATCAAATTAAGCACAGCAAAAACAGACCTAATGTGTGGGCTTGTTTAAGTTTGTAAACAAACTTAAACAAGCCCACACATTTAAACCATTCTGTAAAGGGTTTGTCTTTACAGAAATTTAATTTCTATTTCAGCTGTTTCATGAAACATGAGGTGAGCTATATGTATTCATTCGATTCTGTAGATAAATTATGGAAGTGTGATCTGAACAAGGACTTGTTGAACAGTAATGTATTAGTAACCATGTGCTAGTAGTCAGAATGCAACAAGGAGGATGAGTGCTTGTCGCATAGCACAGAGAAACAGTGTAAAAGAGCAGCAAAAAATTGGTAAAAAAGTTTTGAAAAAGTGAAGGAGCAATCTGATGAACTTAAGAATCAATTGTAGAAAGGATGATGGAAGTGATGCAAATGTAGTGGAAGTTGATAGACAGAGTACAATTAACGATAAGGTGATGAGCGGCATTGATGGCGAACATGCATTGCATGTTTGCCATCAATATATGGCTGGTGATAAAATTGAAAGAGAGCAAAAAAATGATGAAAGATTTGAAAGTTAAGTTGGTTAAGATGAGGCAAGAGATGAAATGGATGTAGAATGAAAAGAAGAGAATTGGAGATATGTATAGAAGAGTGAAGAAGACAAAAACTAATAACGTTGGTATGAAAGAGGTAACAAAGGACCCACCAGAGAGCCGTTGTACGAGGATTCGATTATTAGAGATGTGGTAAACAAGAAGATGCACAAGGTTTGTTTTCCATGAGGCAAAATGAACAGTCATTGGATATGAGGAGTAAGCGAGCAAAAGAGTTGGTAGTTGTAATAGTAACAAATGACTTGACTGCAAACAGGGAACACATAAGACTGGATATCAGGAGGTTGTTGAGAAGGATAAAAGATAATAGTGTGATAGAAAAGGCAGTCAGTGTGTTGCCCAGGTATGACAGTGATGAAATGAGCTGGAGAGCAAAGATTGTGAATGAGTTTGAAGGAGACAAATTGAAATGTATACAAGTGAATGGACTGCATTTGAATGGTTTTGGTGTGTCATTTGGAGAGACTACTTCAAGGCAGAGAAATGAATGCAGAGAATGAATCTGATCAAGTAAGAAGAGATGTGAAAGAGCAGGAGAGTAAGGTAGGAGAGGCTGAAGTGGTGGTTATGAATAAAGCAGTTGGTAGCATGAGTATACAGAATAAATATAGAGAAAAGGAGAGGCTCAGGGTGGACAGGTGAACACAATATGAGAAAGATTGATGCTCCAAGAGGATGCATATGGATGTGTAGGCAAAAAAAAAAAAGGGAAGGAGATGACCTGGGATCAAAGGAAAACAGTTGGATTTGAAGGTTCTAAGATGAATAAGGAGAAAAAGAAATAGCTCAAGGAAAGTATGGGGAAGTCACATTTAATAATTTTATCAGTGAAACTTGTTATAAATCCAGGAACAAACTATTATGTTTGTCCAAGGCATATGAAATGGTTGCACTGATGAGCTTGTTCACAAAAAGTTGTTGGAGTAAGTGAGACATGGTTTGATGACATCCTGACAGCAATAGAGATGGAAGTGGATGATATGTTTTGAGAAAGAGTGCTACTGATGATAAAGAGTTATGTCCATACAAAGTAGAGATGCAAGAGAGAAATAGAGTTGTTTTGAGATAGTATGGTGTGAGATAGAGGTGAATAGAATGAAATCCTTAGTTGGATGTTCTTGTAGACCTATTATTATGGCAATATAGACTGGAATGATGAGGTAGCAACTGGAAATAAAGAAAAGAAACACTTGAGAAACTCAAAACCTTGAGTTTTTCAAGTTTTTGAGAGACAACTAACTCAGGCAGTATGGAAAGACACATGAGAATTGAGTGTCTTGGATTTGATCATCTCATCCGTGGATGTTATTGTAAATGAGGTATCAAATCACACTCCAGTTGGTGAGAGTCAGCTTGAAGTAATTATCTGCTGGGTTGCCAAGAGTGTGAGGACCTTTCAGAGGAAAGGATATATGGAACTACAAGGCTAGTGATTATGAGAAGCTCAGGAGACAGCTTACAGGTGTAGCATTAAATGAAGAGTTGTCTGGATAGGAGATCAATGCTGCTTGGGTAGTATTCAAGAACTATCTAGTAGAAGCAATGTCCAAATACATTCCAAGGGTGAGAAGGTTAAATAAGGTAGGTATGAAATGGATGAATGAGGAGATTAAACATGTGATACAAAGGAAAAAGGCATTATGAAGACAACATAAGAGGAGTGGGAATAATGGATTCCATGAGGATTATAAAGAACAAGCAAGGAGGATGACTTGGTTGGTAAAGGTAGCAAAAGTGAAGAATGAGCAGCAGTTAGCAAATGAAGCAAAAAAAAAAAACCCTGGGGAATTCTTTCAATATGTAGCTAGCAAAAAAAAAAAAAAAAAAAAAAAAAAAAAAACAATGATTATGAAGGATGACAATGATTGGAAAAGATGGTATAAGAACAACTGCTGCAGAGGATATAGTTGGGATATTTAATGAGCAGTTCATAAAAGATTTTCATTCTTGTGCATGTGACATCATGGAGAGTTTGAGAGCAGTTGATGATGAGGAGCAGAGACTGACTGTGAGCAAGCAGTATATAGGGAATTGAGCAAAGTTGATGTTAATAAGGCTGTGAGACTTGATAATACGTCACCACATATTTTGAAGGAATGTGCCAGAGAGTTGACGTATGCCATGACATGTTTAATATGAGTCTTGCACTGGGTCAAGTTCCAAAGGAGTAGAAGAAAGGAAGGCAAGATTATGCTGCTTCATGATGGAGGTGATAGAACACAAGCATCAAATTATAGGCCTGTCTGTGTCGGTTGTTTGTGGTTAAAGTGTTGGAAAGGCTGGTGAGAACCAGGATCCAGAATTGGGTTGACAACAGTGGTTATTATCTTTGATGGTCAACATGGTGCTAAAGGGAGTTCATGTTTTAGTATAATCTTACTTATTACAATAAGGAGATGGCTTCATTGGACAAAGGAGATGGTATACAGTACTATACTTAGGTTTTGCAAAGGCTTTTGACAGATTAGTTCATGATAAGTTGATAGTCAAATGATAATCAAATGCTGGCCTGGCTGGCCGAGTGGTTAGCGTATCCGCTCTCCAGCCAAAGGGCTGCGGCTTCGAGTCCCGCCATGGGCATGGATGTTTGTGATTATCTCTGAAAGCACTGGTGGTGGTGGTCGGCAATAGATGGCATTGGTGTTAGATGATGAATGTTGGTGGAGTGGTGGGATGAAGAGTTGTAGGCTTGATGCCCTCCCTCGATGAGTCTTTGGACTCCCAGGAGGTGTGATGGTGTAATAATAATAATGGATGGGATTGGATACTAGACTAGTGCATTGGACTGGAGATTGACTATCTGATAGGTATTAGCAAGATGTGTATGGGAGAGCCAATATCCTAGAAGAGAAGAAGGTCACTAGTGGTGTGCCTCAGGGGTCTGTTTTAGAGCCATTGCTGTTTAACCTGTATGTTAATGATATTGGGGGGGAAAAAATTACACGATAACCACAGTAATTAGCTTTAATGAAATGTAAGTACAGATATTTCGTACTAAAAATAACAGTACATTATCAGTGCACAGAAACAAGCAAATCAAAGAAGAATCGAATCAAAGAGTATTCCCCGTTTCATTGATTTGTTTCTATGCACTGATGATATACTGTTATTTTCAGTACACAATATCTGTACTTTCATTTCATTAAAGTTAATTACTGTGGTTATCGTGTAATTTATTGTTTATAGATTAGATATTGGGAAAGTTTTGAATGGGGATATTCAGTTATTTGCAAATGATGCAAAGTTGGGACGAACTATGAGTAGAGCAGATGTTAGATAACCTTACAAGACTTCAATAGATTGAGTGAATGAGCATGGAAGTGGGGATGCCAGTTCAATGTTGCAAAATGTAAGGTTTTAAAATTTGGAAAACAAAGATAGGATGTAGAATTTAAGCTTACTGCGATATATTGTTAGAGGTGGAGGAAATACGAGATCTGGGGTGATGGTGGATAAGGATCTAAAATTTGGAGGACACTTTGCCAAAATTGTGAAGGCAACACAACGAATTCTGGCAATGATGCAGAACACTGACTTGTAGAAGTAAGGATATTCTTGTTTCCTTGATTAGGCTACATATGGACTATTGTGCACAGATTTGGTCACCTGGTTTACAAAAGTATGAAGAGGCATTGGAAAAGGTCTAAAAGTGATTGACTAAGGTAGTTTCTGATCTCTCAAATGTTGAATATAAGGAAAAGTTGAGAAGATGCAATTTACAGAGTCTAGTGAATAGGCAGAAGAGGAGTGATATGATAGATGCACAAATTGATAACGGGTTGTTATAGGATTAATGTTGAAGAGCTTTTTCATAAAATGATGGGAGATTAGTAGAGAACAAGAGATCATCCCTGGAAGCTGTAGAAGGAGGGTGTGAACTAGAGGGTGAGAAGCAGGTTTTTTGCATGCAGAGTTGTGAATGATTGTAATTCTGCTGTCTGAGAGTGTGGTGTCTGCAGAGAATTTGAATGTGTTTAAGGCAAGGTTTGATAAGCTGTGTGTATGACAAAGGGTCCTCCTAGATGATTCCTTGACCGCATAGGGTCTTGGGATGCTAATAAGAACCATATAAATATGATATTCTCATTATCAAGTTTATTTATGTCATGCAGTAAGCTATAAGAGTTCTTTGGACCAGAACTAGGCTAGATGGTGACAGGAAAAAAGACACTACAATAAAAAAAACAAGTAAATAAATAAATAAAAGTTCAATTAAGCGAAGATCAAAAAAGGAATAATTTATATGTAGGAATGTGTAACTGATGATAGTTTATTCAGGAGTAAAGTCCAGTATGAAGGCCTGTGGCTAGTAGTGTGCTACAGGGGTTGGTACTTGGGCCACTAGTGTTTAATTTGTACATTAATAATACAGGAAACAATGCAAAAGCAAATATTCAGTTGTTTGCTTGTAATGCAAACAACTGAATATTTGCAATAGTCAATAAAGATGTTCAATTTTTACAGGATGATTTAAATAGATTTAAATGACAGTATGGTCAAGGAGAACAGATGTTGGTTTGATGTTGCAAAGTGTAAGATCAGGCAATTTTGGGGTGAAAAAATTACAAGCTGTGTACCATATTGATGCATCTACTGCAGGAAATTGATAAATCCAGGGATTTCAGGGTGTTAGTGAATAGAGAGTTGAAGTTTTTAAGGGCATATTGCAAAAGTGGCTAAAACAGTTCATCCGATTACTTGGTTATTGAACACCTTAAAACAAGCAGAGATAAGCAGGTTATTATACCTCTTTACAGGATCTTGACTACTGTGCACAGATGTGGTCATCTGGGTTTCTTGTGGATGAGGAAGAGGTGGACAGGATCCAGAGGTTTGGTGACCAAGATGGTGGCAGTATTACATTTTGTTTTGGTATTTCTTTCAACCATGCTTCGTCTTTTTGTTCTTTACTTAAACTTTGTGAACTGTCATGAATGGCTGACTGCCACCATTTATTAATAGTTACTAGAGCTTATGTTCTCATGCTCTATAGTCTAACAAATTTGTTTTATGACTGCACCAGTTAGACTATGTATTGAGTGCAAGATTATAAGATTTTTTAAATTAAATACAAAGCAGATATTGTTAGTATTCCCTGCTTATGTTAATCTCTATCTTTAATTAGTCGTGGCATGATTATTGATCAGTTAATCTTATGCAGGTTTGAATTTTTTTGGGATAGTGCATTGACAGAATCAGTAAAACCTGTTGTTCGCAAACCATTTAATTAAATTTAAAAAAAAGTTTATTTACACAGTCTGCTCCACACACACAAATTGCATTACAATTCTTTATTAATTTCAATTCATCCTGATTCAGACTTAGATCTATGTTTCTTCCCTTAAAGTTAAATCATAATCTGGAATATCCTGTTAGTCACACATACACAAACTGAAAATAAGGCATACCTTGGGTAAGCTTAATTCAATATTAAATTACATTATCCAATACAGTACTCTTCTTATTCTTACAATAATTACTTATACGCAGTTTAGATTAAGACACACCTTGAGTGAGCCTATTTCGATATTAACTTATACAATCTTATTGTACCCCATAAGCAGACATACTTGATGTACATTCTTGCTCGGGAATATGACATATATAAGTACTTACAATTCTTGTCCAACATTGCCTTTTATATGAATCTTTTGTCCACATGAAAGTACTCCTTTTCTTTTCTTCTGCTGGCTCATTCATGACTTCTTGCCAATTTTTTTCTTTGTTCAAGTCATTGATTATTCTATGCCCTCTAGGACCCTTAACATGGCAGCAGTGTGCAGCTCTTTCCTAGCGAGACGTTCCGATGATCAACACAATACTTCTCATGGCAGTGGATCCTGACAGGAGAAGATTGAGAACCCTCAGACCTATGACGCTTCTCTTTTGATTACCAACAATGGACCTCAAGTGGCAGTGAACCCAGGTAAGAGAAGATTGAGAAACCTAAGACAAAGTCCATCCCAACGTTTCGCCTTATAAAGGCCCAGACTTCCACTGTATGCATGCATGTGTCTCTTGAAACTTCCATATATGGTCATGTATATTGACATCCGAAAGTGATGATGTCATATTTCGCATGTCTTTTGAAATTGACATATATGGACATGGGATAACAGTGTTACATAATGATGTCATGCACCACATTATTTTAACAAAGGCCCATGATTAAATTATTACAAATACAAGATTATTACAGACAAAATTGACATTTCTTTAAGTGCCATTTCCATAGAAAAACATGTAAAAATGAACATGATAAGTCACTTATCATGAGAGATTTTACAGCAGGTCAATGGAACACACCTTATGAGGATAGGTTGAAAATATATGGGCTATAGAAACTGGTTGATAGGTGGAAAAGGAGCGATATGATTAAGACATACAAATTACTGAAACATTTTTAAAGGATTAATATCTGTCGAGGTTTGGAAAGTTTTTCAGGGCTGAGGCAGATTCAACTTTTCAAACCTCAAAGAAATTTGGGTGCATGAGACTGCCCCAAATGGGTTTTTCCCTTTATACAGTCAAGTCACTTTTTGTGTGGTTTATTTTTATGCAGTTTTAAAGTTATGCGACATGATATTTCAATTTTTTCAGGGGTTCCCCGTTGTGTATGTATGTACCTAGACTCGGCGAGAATGTAAACACGGCATTATGTTCAACGTCTTAATGCGTAAGCTACGTATAGTATGAGTAAGCAGTAGACGTTTGTGAATTTTAATACTGAATTTGTGATAATTAAATTTTAATCCCATTTAAAAAAATTACATAATGAGTGCAAAAAGAAAACATGAAAGTGATTCTGTCACCAAGAAACGTAAATGGCTCACTTTAGAACAAAAGCTCAATATAATCAAGCTTCATGAAGGAAGTGCATCCTTTGTTAAAATAGGCCATCAAAAAAGTAATGGACGAGTCATCAGTTCTAAAACTAATCAAAAAAAAAAAAAAAATCGATACAAATCACAAGGCTACGGCTTCTTATTTATCAAAAATGGTGACTAAAACCAGAAGCACTCTAATGGTAAATATGGAGCAGCTATTATCCATATGGATCGAAGACTTAACTCAAAAGAGAGTTCCGCTTAGTCAAATGGAAATTCAAGCCAAAGCATTAAGTCTTTACAATGACTTAAGACTATTGATGATATAGAAAACGAAGGTGAGGGAACTAGTGAAAATTTTACGGCAAGTCGTGAGTGGTTTTTTTCGTTTTAAGCAACGAACTGGTATTCACAATGTTCGTATTGTTGGCGAATCTGACAGTGCAGATAAAGAGGCTGCTTTAAGATATCCGAAGGAATTGAGTGAAATCGTATAAAAAAGGGTGGCTACAAAGATGAACAAATATTTAACGTTGATGAAACAGGATTATTCTGGAAAAAGTTGCCGTCACGCACTTTTATAGCAGTCAATGAAAAGTCATGCCCTGGATATAAAATTTCAAAAGACTGTCTCACACTGTTATTAGGTGGAAATGCAGCAGGGGATTTCAAATTAAAACCAATGCTTGAACCATGCAGAAAATCCTAGCGCTCTTAAAAATGCATCAAAAAATAATCTCCCAGTGTTGTGGTTCAAATAAGAAAGCATGAGTCACAAGAGTTTTATTTGAAGATTGGTTCACCAACTATTTTTGTCCTACAACAGAACGTTATTGCAGAGAAAAAGGATTAGATTTTAAGATTTTATTGATCTTAGATAATGCCACTGGTCATCCGACTGGTCTTTGTGATTTAAATGAAAATGTACAAATAACTTTTTTCCACCAAATACGACGTTGGTGATCCAACCAATGGATCACGGTGTTATTGCAACATTTAAGGATATTATTTGCACCGCACTTTTTTGCGAGCCATAAAAGTTACAACAGGAGAAAATGTACCTACTTTAAAGGAATTTTGGAAGAGCTACAACATCAGAAATGTTATCGAAAATATAGGTGAAGCATGGCATGAATTAATGGCAAGCAATATGAGAGCAATATGGAAACATATCATACCACATTGTGCAAATGATTTCATTGGTTTTGAAACTCATTTTGCTGAAGTCACTAATAACATAATGGAAATTGGACAGTAACTTGGTTTCAAAAAGTTAGATTCCATCAACGTAATTGAGTGCATTGAATCGAACACTAATGAACTGGTTAATGAAACATTTATTAACATGGATGAACAACAAGCTTATGAAGAGTGGGAGGGCAACTCAGACAACGATGACTGTGTTGAGGTGCCTTCACGAGAATTCACAGCTGAACAACTATCAAAAATTATTGGAATGATTGAAACCTATTGCAATTTTTAGAGACTAAAAAAATGAATTACGAAAAACGTGTATTTTTTGTTTAATTATTTTTGATAAAGATATTTGAATTTATTAATCTAGTTTTATTTATTGAAAAACAGGGAGAATATTTTTTTTTGGAATCAATTATCATTTTTTGTATGTATTTAGTTCCTCGATTAGTCCAGTTTCAAACAATCTGGGATATCAGTGGAACCGATTACCTTGACTATGCACGGTATTGCTGTATTCTAAGATCTTCGGCCCACTAGAGGGCACCGTTTAGGACACTAGGCCTGACTTCTTCTATTGCATTTTTTCAGCCTCATTTTGCCAGTGTGAGTGCCTGTGTGAACATATTGTTTTTTTGCAATCCTTGATGATGACAATTTAATGTTGCCAAAATATAGAAAAGCATTAATTAGCCTTTTATAATTAATATTTTAGTATACATTGTTATCTGCTAAAAAATTAATAGTTATGAGTAACCAATCTACAAGAAGAACGAGACAGGATTTGCTTTATCCTAGTAATCAGGTTTAGAATATGCCAAATTGTTTGGTCATAATATAGCATTTGTTCCAATATGTAAATAAAGACAAGATTAAATGAACTGAAGCTATACCTTAAATGGCTCAAATCCAAGTTTTTAGGTGGCTTAGTGACTTTTCTTAGTCAGTAATGATATTCACTGTGGTTAACTGGAGTGGCAGCAGCACTCAATAGGGCAAAAACTTATTTTTTTCTGATAAAAGATGTCATAATAACACTCATTCAGAATAACTCAAGTTTAACAGGTTTCAAAAATCAGATGGTTTTTTTTTTTTTTGGAATTTTTTGAAAATATGGCTCAATATATAGATATATGCACTATATGGACAGTTATCAAGTGCAACTATCTAATAGTGATCAGCACCTCCTCTGTTGTTTAGAATTACTGATCAGAGGACAAGAAGGCCATAGGATGCCAAAAGCGTTCTACAAGGAAGCTAATGCTAGACCATGCAAGTTGGTATGGATCAACATAAGATGCAAACTTGCTACATCCCTTGTTGCCTCATACAAGACTAAGTAAATCTCTGTTGTGAACAGATTGTTCACCTTTATCCAGAAATCCTCATATGAGTTTTTCTCATATGAGGATTACTACTCATTGGCCTACTCCTTACATTCAGTGACTGAGTAGGCCAATGAAATATAATGAAGTGATCATGCTTTTGGAATCTTGAATTAATTATTATGCTACTGGAAAAATCTCTGCTTTACAACATATTAGGTTATGAGATGAATAAACCGTGAACATGCAAAGATGCAGATGGTTGGTAATAATCTTTAAATGTTATATCATTTATACAATGCTCTACTGATAATAGGGGACCTAAGGCATACAAAGGAAAAACTCCTTACATTATCAGACTGCCATGACCAGCCTGCAATGCTAACAAATGCCATAATGGCTACTAAGTCATGCTGCTGAAACCAAACCCAGGTACTGCAGTCAGCAGGAAAGTGAGATTCATGACTATATGAAGTGAGTGTGTAAATAAATATATATATTCATGACTATATGATGACTATATCATCCACTATATGAAGACTAAAGTGTTATGAGGGTTGCCCTTATGGGTACTGTTAGCCAGCCTTAGGTGTTGGGCAGGAGGCCTAAGAATTAGTTTTCCAAATCTTGGGAAAGTTAAAATAGGATAAAAAAACTATCCTAATCTTAATAAATAATACAACCATATTTATTAAGATTAGGGTAGTTTTTTAAACCTGCCACTGATTCTAAAAAGAGTCTTTCAAGTGTGTATTTACTATGATGGAACATGACAGTTTTCTTCCATCTGATTCTGTGCAAGGTATCCAAGGCATGGTATGTTAGACTTGACTGACCATAGTTGTGGCGGTTGTGTATTCCAGAAAATGTCTCTGTAATAGAAATGAAATATTGAAACAATTAAACCTGCTGTTCAATTATTTCTCTTTGCACTGTAGTTCATTAAATTGTATTATGACTGTGAGAGAATTTGATATGCTGTGCATTCTGACCTATATGTAACTCAAATTAACTAGTTGTGATGAGAAGTCAATTTGTTAGTCAGTTCAACTAAAGATATGCTTGCTTGCCTGGTTGGCCGAGTAGTTAGTGCATTCGAATCCTGTGGTGGGCATGGATGTTTATGAATGTTAACTTTAGGTGGGAGAGAAATTTCATCATAAGGCTGAAAAAAAAAAAATACAATATAGAAAATTAATAATACAGAAAAAGTGCTCAGTACACCTACAGTCTGAATATACTGCAGATTTACTAAATCCTTGCATGAGTGGGAGCCACAAAAAAAAGTGATATATATATACAGGGATCTCTTAATTATCCAATTGAAGGTTGGATAATTAAGAGATCCCTGTGTGTGTGTGTGTGTGTGTGAGAGAGAGAGAGAGAGAGAGAGGAGGAGGAGATGTGCATGCATTAGAAGAAATATTTTTCTTCTAAATTTTATTTTAATGACGTTCTCTTATAATTTAATTTGTATGATACTAAATGCAAAATAATTTAAAAAAAAGCAAGTTTTATTCTAATATGCAGTTCATTATATTCACATGTAAATTAAACAATCAGGATACATATTTTTTTTTTTAGTTCTCTTTCATTACTACTAAACAGTAATAACAAAATCATGTTACCTTTCACTTGCTGTATTAATGTGCCAGCAGTCATAAGTAGTTCTGTCGATTGAATAGGTGGATATTTCTCTAGAATTCCTTTCAGAATTCTCAAAACTTCTCCTAATCGTTCATGAGCCATGACTCTCATAACTTCTTGTTTTTCTGTCAACAGAATATATTTATTAGTAACACACATGCGTGTTTTTTTTTTTAAAGATAAGACAACCTAATTATAAAATATGCAAAAACTGCAATTTTGGAATTTAAGCCAGTGGAAGTCTGGTACAGAGACCTAGACACTGATTAGCACTTAGCACACAGTTGATCTCCTTACCAATCTCATTCACCTTTAGAACACTGACAATGGAAAAATTTATAGAAATCCACGTTGCCATTCTCAATATGTCACTTTCCCATAGGTATATGTATTTTCATGGGCATTGTTCCTCTGAATTGGCCATGACCATTCCTCCACTTTCTTTAACCATCTAAGAAACTAGAGCAGCCACTAGCCAACATCCATATACTGCCCATTTATTGGAGGTGGAATGAGTAGTTATTGAGGCATTAGATATGAGAAGTGAGCAAGTAAAAGAGTTGGCAGTTGTACAAATGACTTGATTGCAAACAAAGAACACATCAGATTGGATATCAAGAGGTAGTTGAGAGGGATAAGAGAATGGTGTGATAGGAAAGTTAGTAAGTGTGTTACCCAGGTATGACAGTGGTGAGATGAGGTGGAGAGCAAGGATTATGAATGATATGTTAGCAGAAATGTGCGAGGAGAAAGGAGTGCAGTTTGTTAATGTCTGGAATGCGTTTGAAGGATGAAGTGAACTGTATAGGAGCGATGGACTGCATTTGAGTGGTTTTGGTGTGAGTCGCTTGGAGAGACTGCTGCTGGAAAATAGAGAAGTGAGTGCAGAGAATGAATCTGATCAAGTGGTAAGCAAGGTGGGAGAATGGGAGAGTAAGACATGAGAGACTGAAGAGGTGGTTGCGAATGAAGAAGTGAGTGGAAAAAGTATAGAGAATGAGAGAACAAGTGTGCAAGACAGACAGGGAAACAGAGAGGCTCAGGGTGGACAGAGGAACACAACTTGAGAAAGATAGATGCTCCAAGAGGATGTGAATGCATGTGTAGACAAAAAGGGAGGGGATGTGGGAACACAGTTTGATCTGAAGAAGTTTCGAAGATGAATAAAGAGAAAAGAAATGAATGACCCTGAGAAGTCACACCAAATAAGTGGTGTCAGTGGAACTAGCTATAGATCCAGGAATAAGCTACTGTGTTTGTATACAAATGCTAGAAGTGTAGGAAACAAGGCAAATGAAATGCTTTCTTTTAAGCTTATACGGATCACTGTGTAAGCTTAAGAGAAACTTAAATATGTAGGCTTAGATACGCTGACGACGTGTTTGCGATCTGGCCGCACAGGCGACAAACGCTAAACACATTCCTTAGCCACCTGAACAAACAACAAGAACGCATACAATTTACCATCGAAATCAAAATCAAAATTTGCTCCCATTCCTAGACACACTAGTCACACGTCTTCCTTCAGGCAGTCTATCCTTCACAGTCTACCGAAAATCGACACACACTGGCCAATACATAGATATTAATTCATACCACCACCCATCACAAAAATATGGAGTCATTAACACCCTTAAAAACAGAGCTACAACAATTTGCTCTAACCAACAAGCCCTGAAACAAGAACTAAAAATCATCAGCGACACATTTATAAATAATGGCTATAACAAAAATACTATTAATAAAATACTCCATAAAACAAGAACAAAAACGAATCTAGATTACAGTAAAACCATAGCCATCCCATACATCAAAGGGTTATCAGAAAAAAATCAACAGAATCCTACAACATTATAACCTCAATACCACCTTTAAACCACCCACTAAACTTAAAACAATATTCAACTCCTCTAAGGATCCTCTCCTCCCATTAGCACATCCTGGTGTCTATTGCATCCGCTGCAGCTGTAACTTACCGTACATTGGTGAAACAGGACGGACAATCCCTATACACAAGAAAGAACACAGTAGACATATTAAATATAACCATTATGGTGAAGCAGCCCTCTCAGACCACGTGCTCAACACCTTACACCAAATCAACTGGAAAAGCACCCGCTCTTTACACCACACAAAATACCTGGTATGAAAGGAAATTTAAGGAAGCCTGTGAAGTCTGATAAACCACCCAAATATAAACAACAAAGATGGCATGAAAATACCAAGGATCTGGATGGCACACATTCAGCCTACCTAATATATCAGATCCAGCATAAGTCAAGACTCTAGCCAATATTCAGCTAGTATTAGAAACCATTCCATACCAACAGGCTGGAATGTACAAGTATAATCATGATGTTAATATATGTATATAGATAGATACCTGTTGTTGCACCCAATGTAATTCTACAACCAACAGATAACACTAATAATAGGACTCTAGCGTTGATGTGTGTGTGTGTGTGTGTGTGTGTGTGTGTGTGTGTATATATATATATATATATATATATATATATATATATATATATATATATATTATTATTATTTATTTTATTTTTTATTTTTTTTCACCAGAGATCAGGCCGACAATTGTTGTAGCGGTTGGTCAGTATCTTTAACAAACCAGTTTGATTGTAGTGTAGCTTGTTTTCTGTGTATAGCTGTATGCTCCAGAAGAAGACCTTGACATAAAGGTCTAAACGTCGAATGTAGATTTTAGTTATATTAAACTAAAGTTTTTATTCAAACACGGTAGTTGTCTCCATAATTTTCAAAAATGCAATGAAATGGCTGCATTCATTTAGTCTGTTAACCCAAAAATTGTTGGAATAAGTGAGACATGGTTGGATGAGGGCGACAGGAATGGGGATGTAAGGGTATGAGGTGTTTCGTGAGGATAGAAAGGGTAAAAAGGAAGAGAGGAGTACTATAGATGATAGAGAAAGAGTTATGTCCATACAACAAAGTAGAGATGCAAGAAGGAAATAGTGCCAGTGGTTTTGAGGCAGTGTGGTGTGAGACAGAGGTGAATAGAATGAAATACTTAGTTGAATGTTGTTATAGATCTGGTAATGTGGATGGTAGTCACTATGAAATGTATAATCAAATTAGCCAAGCAAATAAGAAAAGGGTGATTATTATGGGCGATTTTAACTATGGCATGGGATGATGAGATAGCAACTGGAAGTAAAGAAAATGAATTCCTTGAGTTTTTGAGGAACAACTACCTCAGACAGTATGCAAAAGAGGGCACATGAAGATTGAGGGTCTTGGATTTGATCATCTCATCAGAGGATGGGATTATAAATGAGGTGTCAAACCACCCTCCAGTTGGTGACAGTGGTCATGAAGTGATTACCTCACAGTACTGGCAACCTGGGTGGTTGCCAGCAGTGTGAAGACCTCTGTGAGAGAAGGGGTACATGTGGAACTAAAAGGCTGGTGATTATGAAGAGCTCAGGAGACAGCTTGCAGGTGTAGAATTGAGTCAACAGTTAATTAGTTTTCATATGGTGATACAAAGGCCACGAGTCCCTTTTAAAGGAAGGTACACCACCATCTCAATCCCCGCTAATTTTATCTGGGCTCGGGACCAGCATAGCTGATGAATCAGGCCTATGGCTGGGACTTAAGTATTCCTGACTGTAATCCGTGTGCATGTTCACAGGGCCAGTTTGCCTGTTTGTGGGAGGAAAACCCCAGATACTAGGGAGAAAAACCCTGCTGTCAACGCTCAAGAACCGGCTAACTTGGCTATCTCTCAGAAAGATCCTTAAGCTCCTCACATCAGCGATGGGAATCGAACCCAGGACACTCCTTTCCCACGCATATGGTTGCGAAGTGCACAGCCACTCGGCTAACCACGCAGACTTGGAGTCAGCAGTTAGCTAATGAAGCCAAAAATAATCCTAGGGAGTTCTTTCGATATGTAGCAAGCAAAAAAAGAATGATTATAGAAAGATGACACTGATTGGAGAAAATGGCATAAGGACAACTACTGCAGAAGATATAGTGGAGATACGAAATGAGCAGTTCATAAAGGTCTTTCTTTCATGATGTCACATTCTTCACAAGAATGTGACATCATGGAGAGATTGAGAGCACTTGATGATTGGAAGGAGAGACTAACTGTAAGTGAGCAAGAGGTGTATGGGGAATTCAGCAAACTTGATGTTAATAAGGCTGTAGGACTTGATAATATATCACCACATATTCTGATGGAATGTGCCAGGGAGTTGACATTTGCCTTGACATATTTTTTTTAATATGAGTCTCACACTCGGTCAAGTTACAAAGGAGTGCAAGATTGTGCCACTTCATAAGAAAGGCGATATAATTCAGGCATCAAATTATAGGCCTATCTGTGTGTCAGGTGGTGTGGTTAAGTTGTTGGAGAAGCTGGTGAGAACTAGGATCCAGAAGTGGGTAGACAACAATGGAATTATCTTTGATGAACAGCATGGATTTGCTAAATGGAGGTCAAGTTTTAGTAATCTACTTACTTATTACAATAAGGCTATGACTTCCTTGGACAAAGGAGAGGGATACACAGCAATATACTTAGATTTCGCAAAGGCTTTTGATAGATTACCACATAATAAGTTGATAGTCAAACTAGACAGACGAGGTTGGATATTAGATTAGTGCACTAGATCAGAGACTAGCTATCTGATAGGTATCAGTAAGTTGTGTATGGGGAGCAATATCCTGGAAGAGGAAAGCCACTAGTGGCGTGCCTCAGGGGTCTGTTTTAGGGCCATTGCTGTTTCTCCTATATGTTAATGATATTGGCAAAGATTTGGATATGGATATTCAGTTGTTTGAAGAAGATGCAAAGTTGGGAATGAATTATGAAGAGTAGAGAAGATGCTGTGGCCTTACAAGAAGACTTGAATAAATTGAGTGAATGACCATGGAAATGGGGATGCGAGTTCAATGTTGCAAAATGTAAGGTTTTAAAATTTGGGAAACAAAGACGTGATGTAGAATTGATGCTTGGTGGGGATATACTGTTGGAGGTGGAGGAATAATAGATCTTGGAATGATAGTGGATAAGGATGTGAAATTTAGGGGACACATTGCCAAAATTGTGAGGACAACACAAAGAATTCTGGGAATGATACAGAAGCCACTGGCTTGCAGAAGTAAGGAGATTCTTGTTCCATTGTATAAGACTTTGATTAGGCCACACATGGCCTTCTATGCACAGATTTGGACCCCTGGTTTTCAAAAGGATGAAGAGATGTTGGAAAGGGCCCAGAGACAACTTACTAAGGTAGTTTCTGATCTCTGGAATGTCAAATATGAGGAAAGGTTGAGAAGATGCAATTTACAGAGTTTGGTAGAAATAGGAGGAAGAGGGGTGATATGATAGAGACCTACAAGTTAGTGAGGGGTTGTTATAGGATGAATGTTGGAGAGGTTTTACAGCAAACGGTGAGAGGACATCCCTGGAAGCTGTATAAGGAAAGTGTGAGCAGGGGAGTGAGAAGAAGGTTTTTTGCAAGAAGAGTTGTGAATGATTCGAATGCCTTTCCTGACAGTGTGTCCGCAGAGAATTTGAGTGTGTTTAAGGCACGGTATGATGAGCTGTGTGTATGACAAAAGGATCTTCTGGATGAGTCTTTGACTCCATGGGGTCTTGGGATAATAATATTTCAACAGCATATTTCAAAGGTTTCGATTGTGTCCAGCATTAAGGCATCCTGAGTAAGCTAATAGCTTATGCTCTCTCCTACACTCAGTGATTGGATTGCCAGCTTCCTCACTGGTCATTCATGTCATGTCATGATAGATGACTTCCTCTTGTCAGATTTCTCTCTCCATGCTGGAGTACCCCAGTATTCTGTAATCCATGCTCTTCCTCCTTTACATCAATGATTCCTCTCTCTAACTTCAAATCCTATTCACAGTTTTGCTGATGATAGTACTCTTCATTCCTCTTCCTCATTCAAGAAAATCTGTAGCACTCAAATAACAGAAGCCTCGAGATCTTCATAAATAATGAATGAGAAACACTAATCTCCTCAACATCCTATATATATAGGGTGAAGATAACTTAGTAAATTTCAATGCCATAAAAACTTAGGCATGCCTTATTACCTGCAAGAAAGATCCTACTTCACTCCCTCTTGCTTTTGATAATGTTCCAATTTTTTTTCGGGATCAGCTTTCTGTTCTTTGGCTGATTCACATCCAGTTTATTCTGGCACAAACAAATCAAATACATAGCCTCCTCGGCCTATAAAAATCTTGGTATGCTTTTCCATTCAAAACATTACTTCCTCTCAACTCCTAACACTTTATAAGTCTCAGATCTGACCAACCCTGGAATACTATTTTTACATTTAGGGTGGTGCACCCAAAACCTCCCTAGAATTCTTGATGATATACAGAAGAGGACAATTTGCTTAATAGGCGACTTTTCCCTTGGAGACTCCCTTTCAGTCCCTTTCCCATAGATGCTCTGTTTCTGCACTGTGCCTTTTCTATATGTATTTTCATGGACATTGCTCCTCTGAACTGGCCACGACTATTACTCCACTTTCTTCTAACCATGTAAGAACTAGAGCAGCCACTAGCCAACATCCATACACTGTCCAACTCCAAACATACATGAAACAAACTTACCTTTCTTTATTCTGTCCACCTCTTTAGAACAGTCTCCTCCATACTGTTTTTCCCATTGAGAACAACTTCTAGTTTTTTAAGACATATATCAATGGGATACTTCTTTCTCCTTAATCACTATCCCACTCAACACTGTAGTGTTATAGGTCCTGTGACCTTTCATGATGTGTGGGGGTCATCATAAAAAAAAAAGTATTGGAGGTAGAATAAGCTGTCAGAAATCTGAAATGCAGCTGGAGTAAAACATGTCTAACCAGTCATCCTCAAATATGGAAGCATTTTACAGTGACTACAATGCATAATTTAGGATTACTTAGAAGGTCAAATTCTGGATGATTATAGAAGTGCTCTCATAGTATTCGTTTACAGAGGAATGTGTAATTGAATGTGAGAATTACAGAGAAAGTTCTTTAGTGAGTATTCCAGGAAAAATTTATGCAAACATATTTCAGAAGAGGCTAAGAACAACTGTGGAAGAGAAACTTAAGAATAAGTTGAGTTCAGACCAAAGTAGCAGTTTTCAGGATCATATTTTTTACTTGATGAGAAATTCAATATGGAAACATGTAACAGAATAAACTAAGCTGGTATGCTGAGTAACCAGCTGAATAAATGTATATGGAATACAAGAGAAGGTAACCAAAATGCTGAACTATTAGCATATAAAATAGTGTTCTGTATTTAAGTTTTGTAGCTCTGGAAAGGCTTATGTTTCTAAGAGAAACGTTTTCCAAAACTCTACAATTCTTAGTGTAACTAAGTTTTAAGCAGTTAGAATTATAAGAGGTACTGAGGTTGTAATATGTAAATTTAATATATAAAAAAAGTACACACTATCACCCCTGTTTTCAACTACATGAATCATATTATGATAGAAAGTCTTATTTTGTGATATCAAATGATATCACAAAATAAGACCTCAGATATAACAGTTCTGAGAAAAATTACTGGCATGAAAAAATGAGATACTTTACAGTGGCAAAACCATATTAAAAATTAAGATGTGAGAAAAGAACTTGACATTATTATCATTCAAGACAAAGTAAGCAGAGTTAATCTAAGGTAGTATTGGTCATGTAGACTGGAGAGGAAAGATTAGTAAAATAAGCAGAAACATTGGCAGGAAAAAGACCCAGAAGACAAACAAAATCAAGATGGAACTAATACAGTTAACCAATACCTTAGAAGAACAAGAAATAAGAATTCACATTACTGAATGTCTGAGATTTTAGGTTTAATTCACAACACAAAAATAAAGATATTTATTTATTCAGTTGCAAATATTTCACTGGTTTTATAGCCAGCATCTTCAGAGTACAAAGAGTTTGCTACAGTATGCAAAAAGTGATAATCGGTTTTTAGTGGGAATGGATTAAAACTGTAATGACAACACACAGAACTACAATATATGGCCCTAATATAGTGCCATATATTGTAGCATAAAGAGACATAAATATTAAGCTGATCTTCAAATAACTCTCTCCCTCAGATTTTTGGAATACAGATTCTCTGACAGGGCTGCTTAAGAGAAAGCCAAATAACTGGAAGGAGACTTGACCATCACCTTTCAGGAATGTGGAGAACTGACTGAGGCTTCTGACCTAACGTCCAACTGTCACCTTCACGTGGTACACCCTGTCAGTAGGTATCTGCTAGGTATTTAATAAACAACGATGAGCTGGCAAATTGGGACTTACCTGACCAAATTGTACTCTATTGGCTTAAACCACAAATGCATATGATGGCACAACATGATGAGATTTCATGCTGGCTGCACAGTTGTCTGCTTAAACAAGGCTCCAACTGTTTTCATTAGAGAACCAGGGCAATAGTGAAAAGTCAGGCACTGGAATAAGTTCTAACTCAACATCTAGAAGAAGGAGAACAAATGCAACTTCATAAGAACCAAAGATGAGAACAATCAATATAAGGAGAATTAATGGAAAATAATGATATATTACAAAAAAAAAAAAAAATAGAAGACACAAATCCTAGAGATATAATTATAACAATAAGGGATCAAAATGCTAAAATGATTGAACAGGCAGAGAAATGATAATAGGAAAAGAAGGTATAGGAAATATAAATGAAAACGGAGAGATGTCACTGGATTTCTGCACGATGAATAAATTAGTAATATGGAAGGAAATGATTGCCTTAGTTGGCACAAATGATTTGACAGGCATGAAGTATTCTATGAGAGAGGATGTAAAGAAGTTGTTAGAAGAGGCAAAACTGAAGAGAGAGAAGGTGAAGATTGTAAGTCTTCTATCATGCTATAATAGAGGTGAACTGAGGAGGAGGGCATTGCTAACTAACAAGTCTGTACTAGGTTGTGCAGAAAGAATGCTGTAGGATTTATGGATATGTGGTCGGTATTAGGTGAAAAGAAGGATTTGTACAATGCTAATGGACTGCATCTAAATAGTTTTGGTGTTAGGTGTCTAGAGAGAGAGAGCTTTATTCACAGAAAATGCTGAAACACAAATTCAGGAAAATTTAAGCAATTAGGGTGGAAGCAGGCGAGTTTGTGTGAAGGCACCCATGAGGCAAGTCAGTGTGAGAATAACCAAGTGCAAAATTTAGTCTCTCAAGAAAAAATATTGAATAGGGTAGTAAAGGTAGGTGGGGCTAAAAGAGATGCTGCAGTTTCAATATACTAATGCTAGAAGTATCAGGAACAAGAGGAATAAGAGTTTTTGGATTTGGTTAGAGCAACTTGCCAAAAGTTATAGGCATTAGTGAGACATGGTTAACAGCAGATGATGCTGTTACAGGGATAGAATGCGAAGGGTTTAGTATTTTCAGGATGGGGGAGCGATGCTGCTGATGATAGAAGACGAATTGTGGCCAGAAAGAATATGAGATAGGGAGGAGGGTGGTAGTAAGACAAAATATACAGTTGGTTTTTACTATAGACTAGGGAGTTCCATGGATGATCTGGAAAACATGCATTGCCAAATTAGTACGAGTATAGGTCGAGTGATTATTATTATGCGGTATGAGGGTGGTTGGAATAGTTCTCGGCCTCAACCATAGATGGCAACACTACTGACACAATTTTTTTTTTCTAAGTTGTTACATCTATCATAAGCATCCATGCGAAACTGCAAATCATTCTATCAAGTAGTTTTTTTTTATACAGCTGTCTGAAGCAAAAGTGTTATCTGTATCCCTTGAAATGGATAAAATTGAGTATTGTGCAGTTATAAAAGTCTTTGTAAAAGAAGGTTTGACAGCAAAAGAAATTCATTCGAAGTTCATAAAAGTTTATGGGCACGCTTCTTCGTTTTCGACAATTAAGAAATGGGCTGCAGAATTTAAATGTGGCCATACAAGCCTTGAATATGATCCACATGAAGGACGTCCAAAAAGTGTAACAACACCATAAATCATTGATCAAATGCACGATATGGTATTGGATGACCAGCGAGTCAAAGTGCATGAAATTGCCGAGACTATAGGCATTTCAAAAGAATGTGTGCGATATATTTCGCATGAAGAATTGCAAATGGAAAAGCTTTGTGCAAGATGGGTGCTGCACTTGCTCACAGTAGATCAAAAACGCAATCACATGAAAATCTCTGAAGAGTGCTGGGACCGTTTTAACAGGAATAAAACTGATTTTGTGTGTTGATTGATTACTATGGATGAGACTTGGATTCACCATTACACACCAGAATCCAAACAGCAGTCAAAACAGTGGAAAGAAGCCAGTTGTTCAGTGCCAAAGAAGACAAAGGCAGTTCCATCAGGAAAGGTCATGGCATCGGTGTTTTGGGATGTTAAAGACATTTGTTAATTATATTGATTATTAATGTTTATTAATTATCTTGAAAAGGGTAAAACAATAACCAGGGAATATTATTCTGATCTTTTAACCAGACTAGATGAAAACATTCATGAGAAAAGACCCGGTTTGCAGAAGAAAAAAAATCATCTTTCATCTGGACAATGCACCTGCCCACAAAGGTGTTTTGGCAATGGGAAAATTAAGGAATCTGCACTATGAATTGTTGGAACATCCACCCTATTCCCCAGATTTGGCTCCCCCTGACTTCTATCTCTTCCCAAATCTAAAACTCTTCCTCGCTGGTCAGCGTTTTTCTTCGAATCAAGAGGTGATTGCAGCTGTAGAGGGGTATGCAGATCTTACTGAGAACCACTACAGGGATGGGATAATGGTGCTGGAGCATCACTAAAATAAACGTATTAGTCTTAAGGGAGATTATGTTGAAAAATAAAAATAATTTTGAAATTATAAATTCGTTTTTTCATTGTTAGGATGAGAACTTTTCATATTCCATTTCCTTCCTTCACATGGAAGGAAGGAAATGGAATTTATACACCTAATGAGAGATAATTACTTCAGGCAGAATGTGATGGAGGGCACTAGGGGTGTGAGAGAGTATTGGATCTGGTCATAGAATCAGAAGAGCTATCCATAACCAAGGTGACCACATTGCATCTAATTGGTGAAAGTGACCACACTGTCTTGACTTGGTAGATTGTAAACCATGGCAACTTTAAAACACTATAAAAAATTACTCCAGAAATGCTGGATCATATACTGTAAGAGCTAAGGTATATGATGAATGCTTGCTAAGCAAGCAATAAGTTCACACTGCACTTGCTCACTCCAAATAAAAAATTGTAAACTCTGATCATTCAAAATATTTGTTGGTGTTACCACTGTGTCATTATTTTTTCAATATATGTTTACATTTGATGGAAATGCTGATGGAAATTATGTTCAAGCTGCCATATTGTGCATTCAGAACTGGGTAAGTCCAGACTATCTGCAGAAACCAATTTACATTTAAAATAGTGGCACTCTTTTCTGAAAAATCCTCCCTATCTAGCCTATAATTCCATATGGCATATAAAATTTTGAAAATAGTTGATGCCAATTTTAACATATGGAAAAGCAAACAACAAAACAAGAAGAAACAGCAATACATCACACCAGAGGAAAGCATCTAGTAATGAAATCTTAATTCTACTGAATCCTTGAGGTACATTCTAGAAAATGATATGATAATTAAAACAAGTCTTACCTCTGCCTGGATGAAATATCCTTCTGAGTCGTCCTAGTGCTTCTTTAAAACTGCGGACATCATGAGTTAATTCAATAATATCTTCTTGCTCTACAAGAGCACTTTCCAAAGAGCCATCACTGCTTACACTATTCATTGAAACAGAACGAGAAGCTCCAGCTGCACCTAAAGAATTGGCACTAGCAGCACTATCACTACGGCTATGACCCCTAACTGGCAATACTGAAGATCCTTCCATTTTTGAAGTGATAATATGACTTAAACCACCTTCAACAACCGTATCCTATAGAAAAGAAATAGAAAATAATAAAATCAGATTCACAGGAATGAAATTCAAAGTACACACTAATTTGAATAAGATTCAAACATCTTCCCTTCAGAGCTGGAGACCTTCAGATTACCAAAGTTTAGTCCTAGTTATATACTGCATAATATGCAGCATCTAAAATGCTGATGGAATGTTCAAGCTGCCATACTGTGCATACAGAACTGGGTAAGTCCAGACTATCTGCAGAAACCAAATCCTTCTAACACTTTCACAATGGCAAACATGACAACAGCCTTGGATAAATACAAATGATGTTTTCAAGTTATCTCAGACATTATGCAAACACTCAATATTTCTTTTCTTAGGTACAGCATTTAAATGGTTATTCTACAGATCAGCCGCTACATATATAATAGACCAAACCTGATAGTAACCTGTGGAAACTTGACTTAAGGTTTCCACATCAGCTAAGAACTAACTTTACAACCACTATTCTTCTAGGCAGGTCTGAAGGGTGGAATATTATTATAAGATCCTATGGAGTCAAAGACCCATCTAGGAGGTCCTTTTGTCATACACACGGCTCATCATACCATGCCTTAAATACACTCAAATTCTCTGCAAACACCACCCTCTCACACAAGGCATTCCAATCATTCCCAAATCTGCATGCAAAAAAACCTGCTTCTCACTCTTCTACTCATGCCTTCCTTATACAGCATCCAGGGATGACCTCTGGTTTTCCCCTGATCTCCCAATATTTTCTGTAAAACCTCTTCAACTTGATCTTATAACAACCCCTTACTAACTTGTAGGTCTATCATATCACCCCTCTTCCTCCTATCCACTAGACTGTAAATTGCATCTTCTCAACCTTTCCTCATATTTTGCATTCGAGATATCAGAAATTACCTTAGTCAGTCACCTCTTCATACTTTTGTAAACCAGATGACCAAATCTGCACACAGTAGTCCATGTGTGGCCTAATCAGAGCCTTATACAATGGAACAAGAATCTCTTTATTTCTACAATTCAGTATCCTTCACAACATTCGCAGAATTCGTTATGTTGTCCTAACAATTTTGGCAATGTGTCTCCTAAATATCCCAAAATGTTGAGGACACAATATGCAAAGGAAGGAAGTGAAATTTATCGATTTGTATGGTTTAGCAAAGATTCTATTGTATATGTCAAATCCCTCCTGATTTCAACTTCTGCATCAGTTAAACAAAAATACGAACAGTCCAGCAAAGAGAACTCAAAGTATCTAGTAAGATGGAAACTCTATAGCAATGTGTGCCAAACTTTCAGTATCTGCATACCCCTTTTAAAATTTATATTTGAAGAGAATTTTAGCTATCTTTTCTAATATACTCTGAATATAAGAAATAGGAAGAGTTTTACTATGATTATGTGTGTTGTTGCAGGAGGTATGGGGGGGGGAGGAACATGCTGCATATTGTCTATTTTATTCAGAGTTCAGCAGCAGGGAATGTTTCATTTGAACAAATATCCCCAGTTGTGTTTTGAGGATGCCGTATTGTTGGGATGGGTGATGGTCTGATATTGCTTATGCAAGTACTTCCATTGTGTGTGTATTGAGGGGGGGGGGGAGCTAGGTCAATGGAAAAGAATAATAAACCATTTTGTACTCATAACTATATAACTTGCCAACATGGTTGGCTGAGTGGTTAGCATATCTGCTCTCCAGCCAAAATGTTGCGGGTTCAAATCCCAGTGTGGGCATGGATGTTTGTGATTGTCTGTGAAAATACTAGTGGTCAGCGGTAGATGGCATTGGTGTAGATGAAGGTAGTTGTGGTTCATTGTAGTTGGTGGAGATGGAGAGTTGTAGAGTAGGTGCCCTCCCTCAATGAGTCTTTGAACTCCCTGGAGGTGTTACGTAATAGTAATAATAATAACAATACATAGTTAAATACATAGCATGTAATCTCTTCATCCCTGAGTGCATAATCTTATATTTTACAACATTAAATTGAAATCCATTATCCTTCACCTACACTGCCAATCTATTTAAATCATATTGCAAATTGTCTAATCACCTTTATCAACTATTAGCATGATAAAGATGATTAGCTACCAGCTTAGCATCATCAGCAAAAAAACTGAATATTCCCTTAAATCATTCACTATATTGTTAGTATACCCAACTGAACAGATGTGACCCCAGTACAGAACTCTGAGGCACTCCACTAGTTACTCGAATTCTCCTAGACTCCACCATGTACTACCCTCTGATGTTTGTCAGTCAGCCATCCCTTAACTATGCTACCAGCTTCATATTCATTCTGATATGCTTCAATTTATGCAATAGATTTCCATGAGATATTCTCTCAAAATGTCTTTGCAAGGTCCAGCAGTACCAGGATGTAGTCATTTCCTTTATTCAATTCTGCTATCACTATTATAAAAGGTAAAATAGGAACTATCTTTCACAAAATTATGCTGTCAACCATGGAGTATTTTATTCCTATCCACCCAATATCTTAACCCAGTGATTCTTAACTAGGAAGGGGGACTGCGACCACCTAGAAGGCCAAGGAAAATTTATAGTTTTTAAAATTTCGAAATCTCTTAAAATAATTATTTTTTGCTCTTTATTTTAGTTTGTTTCAAACTTGTATCGTTCTGTATTAGTAATCTGAATCATGCAGTTTAATGCAGTAGTTTCTTTGGTGGTGGCACCACAAGTCGACTTTTTGCTGCTGGCAACACTGCAAGTCATGACATTTGCCTACTGGAAGTGATTCTCTGAAGTTTTAAACAATACTAGTACAAATGCATAGAACTTAACATTTTTAAGTGCTACTTAAGTGCAATTACTTTTCTAAATTTTCAGTGCTGTAATATTGATTTGTTATTTCTTAAAATATGCAACTTATAAAATGAGTAACAAAGAACATTACTTGATTTCCTAAACATAAATACAGTAAAGTTTTTACAGTAATATTTAAGTAAAGTTGTTTACTGTTTTCTGATTTTTTTGTCATTACAATCAGTGAGTAAAACCACCATTTTTTTAAAAAAAAAGTTTTATTATTATTATTATGTTACTACAAGCTAGGGGGAGGGCCGCAAAAATATTTTAGGATACGTATGCGGGCTGCAACTACTAAAAGGTTAAGAACCACTGCCTTAACCACCAGTCCTGAGATACTAATTGGTCTTTAAATGGCTACATCGACACTCAGCGGCTACCCTGAGTGTTCAAAATTCGAGTCATCAGAATTCAAGGAGAACTGGCCTACCAGTGTGGAACTCAGGTGGGGGGGGGGGTTATATCTGGAACTCAGGGGACGTTACCCCGCTTTTGAAGCCTTGACACTCAGGGGAAACCCTAAGTGTCGAGTCTTCAAAATTCGAGTCATCAGAATTGAAGGAGAACCGGCCTACCAGTCCGGAACACGGGGGGGTTGGGCGCCATAGGCGCCAGGGGGTAATAGCCCCCCCTAGTATATATATATAAAAACAGAGACAAGCAATAATACATTTCAAACAGTATGCCAAAGAGACAATGATTTGGTCAACCATTATTCTACTGGCATGACCTCTACTGGAAAAAATCACCTACTTCAATTCTCACATAAGTCTCTAACAGCAGCAATTTCAAAATCTCTGTCTGGATGATACATTCCACCTTGCACAAAATGACTCAATAGCTCAATTATTTTCTCTGCTTCCATCACTTTTCACATCCATCATTATCATTAGTGATTAAAGTTATCCTTTTGTAACTGTTCTTCCTCTGACTCTTATCCAGCACTCTCAAATCCTGGTAGCATCCACGATATGCTGTTTCAGGTAATTACATCTTAGTAGCTGTATAAATTCAATATCATCCTGCCATGCACCCTTTCTTCTTTTGAATCTGCATCACTGTAATTGAAGATTATTACTTGACCTGCACTCATTTTGCCAATCTGCTGATGCACGGCTTTTATACCAAACTTATACCATTTTGGACTTCCTTTGGTGAATGCCAATACGAATTCTCTTCAATTCCCTGCACATGGTTCAGTAAGATATGGGTCAGGAACAGCCTTCATTAAATGCTGTGGTTAATTGCTAGACAGAGCTCAAGTGCAAGCCTTCTCAGACGATGGCAATCTCATCCTGACAGACTGTCTTAGGACTACAGTCCAATGTCGATTATTTTTCCACTGACTAAACACCTGGGATATCTCACCTTTTGAAGAACTAGTCAGCTCTGATATTTTCAAAATCGTGGCTCCAGCCAGACGAGCATCCACAATAACACCTTTATCATACTCTGAAAGTCCCCCCCCCCCCCCATTGTGATCAACACCATTCATTACCTACTTGCAACATTCTTAAATAGCTGATGAAAGTTTATTTTTCACTTGGTTAGAGTATAATAAATTTAGTTTAATCCTTTATCCAAGTGTGAGCAAACAAAGTTTGCGCCTGAAAGTATCTTCAGGACTGGGTTAAGGTGGTACACACCAGGGCAACTCGTTGCAAAGGTGGAGCAAGCTACCAACACTCCTATCTCAGTATCTCCTATAATGCAAAACACATCTCCTTGCAGATATGTCTAATGTTATGCATTAAGGGAAGGGCCACTACCCAGACTAGTTTCGACCTTTATTGAGGTCTCTTCAGTGGGAGCCAGGCCCAAGTGGAGATATCAAGCAGAAGCATTAGCAGGTCATCTCTACCTATAGGAATTGCCAATTGGTGTGCCACCCTTTTTTAATAATTTACTCTGGATTTAGAGAAAGATGTTGAAAGTTTATTTTTCACTTGGTTAGAGTATAATAAATTTAGTTTAATCCTTTATCCAAGTGTGAGCAAACAAAGTTTGCGCCTGAAAGTATCTTCAGGACTGGGTTAAGGTGGTACACACCAGGGCAACTCGTTGCAAAGGTGGAGCAAGCTACCAACACTCCTATCTCAGTATCTCCTATAATCTGGGTAGTGGCCCTTCCCTTAATGCATAACATTAGACATATCCGCAAGGAGATGTGTTTTGCATTATAGGAGATACTGAGATAGTAGTGTTGGTAGCTTGCTCCACCTTTGCAACGAGTTGCCCTGGTGTGTACCACCTTAACCCAGTCCTGAAGATACTTTCAGGCGCAAACTTTGTTTGCTCACACTTGGATAAAGGATTAAACTAAATTTATTATACTCTAACCAAGTGAAAAATAAACTTTCAACATCTTTCTCTAAATCCAGAGTAAATTATTAAAAAAGGGTGGCACACCAATTGGCAATTCCTATAGGTAGAGATGACCTGCTAATGCTTCTGCTTGATATCTCCGCTTGTCTCCACTTGGGCCTGGCTCCCACTGAAGAGACCTCAATAAAGGTCGAAACTAGTCTGGGTAGTGGCCCTTCCCTTAATGCATAACATTAGACATATCCGCAAGGAGATGTGTTTTGCATTATAGGAGATACTGAGATAGGAGTGTTGTTAGCTTGCTCCACCTTTGCAACGAGTTGCCCTGGTGTGTACCACCTTAACCCAGTCCTGAAGATACTTTCAGGCGCAAACTTTGTTTGCTCACACTTGGATAAAGGATTAAACTAAATTTATTATATTCTTAAATAGCTTTTTAGAACACGTGGTAACAACATGACCAAGTATTGTGCATATATGCTACGTAAGTCATGTTTATGTTCATCTACATAAAGGTTTGTAACTCAGTGGCCAGTATGTCTAAACTGATTTACTTAACAAGTTCATGTTGTACTTGACCTTCAATGCATGACACGACAATTTGTGAGTACTTTCTGTTTGAGCATTTGGTTGATATTGTAGTTCAGTAGTGAAAAGGTATATAGTGAAATACATCTTCTCCTACAAACACTATACTGAGAAGATGCAAGCAAAATCACCCCTGATGGATTATAAGACAAAAATATAAGAAAATCTCCAACTGCTATTTTGCTTTTATTTCAAGAGAAACATTAATGCAAAACGATTATATAATATTATTAATTAAATGTTTGCTCTAGGGGGATATCGCACAATAAAACTGTTTATAAGTGCTGTCTGCGTCTATTGATATAGTTGCTAGACCAACCAATCTTTCTTGGGTCATTACTGTTTGCAAATAATTTTTAATCAGTTTAAGCTTGGAAAAATCTTCTTTCCGCACTTTCTATGCTAACAGGAATTGTTAGCTTAGCAATGGCGCATACCGCAATATGGCTGAACAAGCGCCCTTATTAAGCCGTGCAGTGAGGCAGGCTGCCTCTATGCTACACCCTGTCGACGGTACTGAGAGTGCACTATAATATTAGAGTATTTAGTGTAATTAGAAACAACTGAAATGAACATCATACTGACTAGTTGCAAACAAAGCAAAAATTTATTGTAGCAGGACCACTAAAATACAGTGGTCCTGCTTGAGGCACAACTCGTGTGAGATGCAGTGTGGCGTGAACATATAAACTTAACAGGTTCATGTTAAGCAATTAAAATTCTAAAAATAGTTATAGTAAATATCTTAACAAGAGGCATAGTAAAAATGCAATTTTCATAAAATAACTAAGCTTATTTGAATGCTAGAGTAAACATGCAACACAATTACTGAATGTTAAAAAATCTGTAAATTAATTGCATCCATAAGCATGTCACTGTTAATAAAAGGGCCAGTATGCGGTAGAGTCCCCAAAAAGCATTAAATTATATAATATATATTTGGCTGAATTGTCAGACTGTCAATAAAATGGTCCATAGTTCAGTGTTAAGGATGGAATAGAGTTCATTTGTAATTCTAAAATAGATAAATTTGTTAATTACTAAAATAAATAAAGAAACAACAATGCCAAAAGGCTTCAGTTTAACAATGCAAAATTATATAAGCCAAGTGGATAGATATTAGATCCAATATTATTTCAAAGCAGAATGCAGAAACTATGAAAGTTACATAAGGTAAGTTGACCAGAGAGCTTACAGGAATACACTCCAGGGCATTCACGAGTTGGACTACTTATAGTCCAGCTCCTGAGTAACAACTTTTACGTAGTCCATACTTTAGTATGAACTACTTAAAAGACATAGGTGCTTCCCAATAGTCTATATATTCGCCTTTTATTAGTTTATTTTGATTATGTTTCACTGACCTGACAGCTGTTTCGAACTGGTTAGTTCTTCTCAGAGATACTGTACAAGCAAAGAACCGCTCTAAAAATAAGGCAATCCTCAGACCACTCCGAATAAGTGACCAGAGGATCGTCCAACTGAGCAATGGTTCCACTCAGTGACAGGCTCACCTTGCCACTGAACAGAACTGCTCATATTATAAGGAAAAGCATTCACCGACATGGCCTCAATAGAAGCCATGCCAGAAAACACCAATCAGTCCGGAGACTCAAATTGCTCTCCTAAGACATAACTCTCCACTCACTCCCCTGTAATCTTATCCCCCCCCCCTCAGTGGGAGGCAGACCCAGAAGAAATAATGAAGAAACCTTAAGAGAGAAAGTCTCATGCAGTACTAAGGAACTGAAATATCAGAGAAATGTATCTTTTGTAAGCGAACTCTCGGTCGGTGCGTAAAAGTAATTACTAAAATAAAGAGCCAAAAGGCTTCAGTTCGGCGATGCAAAATTATATAAGTCAAGTGGATATTAGATCCAGCATTAATTCAACTCCGAATGTAGAAACTATTAAAGTTTCATAAGGTAAGTTGACCTTACAGGAATATGCTCCCTGGCATTCACGAGTTGCCTTAGTATGGACTACATAGAAAACATAGGCGCTGCCTAAGCGTCTATATATTCGCCGATTGTGAAATTAGCACGAAATTTCACATCTTTTTCTGTACCAAATAATCACTCATGGTAAGCGTATGCCTACTACACTTTATTACACTACGTACGCCTTTTATAAGTCCATTTTGATAAGGTTTCACTGATATATTTTCTGATATTATATAATTTTGCATTGCGGATAAGTAATTACTAAAATAAAGATAAGTAATTACTAAAAATATTTTAGTCATTACTTTTACACACCGACCGAGAGTTCTCTTACAAAAAATACATTTCTCTGACATTTCAAGTTCTTTAGTACTGAACAAGAGTTTTTGTTCTCTTAAGGTTTCTACCTGATCTCTGAGGAGAACCAACCAGATCGAAACAGCTGTCAGGTCAGTGAAACCTTATCAAAATGGACTAATAAAAGGTGAATATATAGACTCTTGGGCAGTGCCTATGTCTTCTAAGTAGTCCATACTAAGGCACTTGTGAATGCCGGGGAGAATATTCCAGTAAGCTCTCTGGTCAACTTACCTTACGAAACTTTCATAGTTTCTATATTCGGCTTCGAAATAATGCTGGATCTAATATCCATGTGACTTACATAAATTTGTTAATTTTATTTAAGTTCCAGTTGTGTGGCCCTATTTGTTCCAGAAGCAAAGTTTTTAAATCGACTTTCCTCAAAAGATACCTGAACTAAAGTCATACCGGCCTCATATATTGAAAGCAAAATTCTATTCAACGAAGGCACAAAGAATATGAGTACAAGCTTTATAACTAGTCAAAGCCTTACCTCGGGAATCTGTTTCAAACAAACACAAATCTTATGAACCTAGCAAGTTTAATGATTTAAATACGAAATTTCACATAATTGAGCAAGCTGAAAGAGATGAATGTGTGTCTGATACAGGGTGACCACCCAGCAAAAACATTTTGTACCAACTTATGCAGGAAAAAGGTACTAAATCTGAAAAAAAAAAAAAAAAGTACTAGATTTTTATGTAACATTTTATGTAACTAATGTAACATTAAATTTTCAGTTATTTAATAAGCTATTTACAGGGGTTACAACTCACAAGAAAAACTCTGGAAGTATTTATTCATTATTTTTAACAGATTTTGCTAAATTCATTAATACTTCAGAAATAGTCAAGTCTGTAGCTGATGAATGTTTCAATTTTTCTTTTGTCAAAAGGAGTCCATTCATCAAGAGAGTTTGTAATTGGTTTCTTATTTTATTTTTAGTTATTGTCACTGCTGAAAATATTCTTTCAGTTGCTGCTGATGAATGAGGGAGGCACAGTACAGCTTTAATGTTAAAAGTAGGAAACATTTTTTCTCCTACCACATTTTTCATTTCAAAAACTTTATTCCAAAAAACCATGAATTCTTGACCTTTTTCCAATGCTTCTACAGTCTTCAATAGTTGCCATTCTCTATTGGGGTCTTCATAACTATTTTCTTCAATAACATTAGGAAAATTTACAGCAAGTGACATTATACTGTAAAAACAGTCTGATTTGCACATTTCAGGATTCAGAATCGCTAAACCTTTTAATACAGGATTTTGGACATTTATTCACTTGAAAACTTGGCTACAGCTCAACATAGAAGGACAAACATTTCACCTTGAAGTGTCTTATGTCTCTTTCTGGAACTTCACTCTTATCTAAACTCATCGGAAGGGCTTCCACTCTCACTACTAGATATACATTTGCTATGTCTAAAAACTGAACCATTGTCAGCTGGATTTATCTTTTCAATTGGTGTATTTGTAACATATTGAGATTTCATGAAATATTTCATGATCATTTTATCTCCTACTGATGAAATTCGAAGATGAAGACAATATTCAGTGCCTTGGTAATCTAAATTTAGATTTACTACTGTTGGTAGGATGAATGCTAAGAAGAGAAAATATGCCTTAAGGGTTTTAACTGTAGTGCAGTTAAAACTGATTTGACTTGCTCAATTCCATCTTCTACTGTGCTCAAGATAAAGTATGAAACCAAAGCATTCCACTGTTCTACTATTCTTTGCACTACATCATGCACTGAGAGCCAACGAGTTTTACCCAACCCCAGCAAATTATGTGGTTTTAAGTTTGATAGTTCCTGAATTTTTTTAAATTCTGTTAATCTTTTCGGTTTCTTTTGTATGAAATTGTAAATATCTGCACATAGTTCTTCTAATAAATTTGGTAGTTTCTTATATGCTTCAGCTGCACATAAATTAAAGCTGTGACATATGCATCTGGAGACATAAATGTTCATTTAATGATTTAAGGCAAGCCTGAATGTCAGAATGTTTCCCATCATAACTGAAGCATTATCAGCAGCAAAGCCTAATAAGTTTACAAGAGGCACCTTCAGCTTGTTGAATAATTCTATTAGAACTTCAAACAAAGCTGAACTTGTTTCGTCACTAACATCAATGATATTTAAAAACGAATTCTCTGCTGATTTTGTGGAATCATCATAGTAACGAACCACAACTGCTAGAGATTTATTTGCTGTAATGTCAGTTGACTCATCAATAATTAAAGAAAAATAAGTATTATGAAGTTTTTTTCGAGATTTCATTGAGTGAATCTACAGCCAGAACATTTTTTATAGGACAGTTACATTTAGTGTGTCCACACTGTATTTTCTTAGCAATTTCACTATCAGGGGCAATTGTTTTCAAAAGAGTTGGAAGAGTATCCATAAGTCTCAAAGGCAGATTGTGTTCTGCAACATATACACATAATCTTAATTCTGCCTCTTTAATTTGTTTTTCCAACTGATATTTGGAACTGGATTTAAACAATGACATTATACCTGGTGTGCTTCTTTTAGATTCTACATTCCGCTTGTGTTTTGGGGTGTTTCCATGATGAATCATTAGACTTTTGCTACCATTCATGCCTTTATCACAAAATTTACAATGAGCAGTTTGTCCTTTACTTTTACCTGAACTGATCCATGATTTAAGAATGGGATTCTCCAACCAGTCTTCTCTGAATTTTTGCTTATATGATTTTTTGATCTTTTTAGAACCTTGTAAACCTGAATCTGAATCATAATTAGCATCACTTTCTCTTTTATCCGAATTACCTGTGTCACAAGTAGTTTCTTGTGAGTGGGAAGGACCGGCATTGAGATTTTCACTTTCAATGGCTCGTTTACGCTTTACTAACTGATGCACTGCACTTTTTTCCCTGAGATGTAGAATCAATTTTAAATTTAGAAAGTTTTTCTTGCCACTTGTCCATGTTTAAAGGGAAAATCTAAATAATATTTTTGATGAAGAAATGAACAATGAACATAAATTGTTTTTATAATAAAAACAATGTACTTCAAAACCCACTACTGAACAGACACTTACAAGCACTTTAAATCAAACTGCGACTGCAAGCAATGAATTGAAATTTGTACAACATCGACTGTAAGAATTTTTTAATTCGTACATTGGTGAAGTTTGAAATTTTTAATTAATGATTAACATTTCTGACATAAAGGGTGAAGCAAAATGCTTTCCATAGTCCCTTTCCACAATGAGTGGAAAAATTTATGAGCCAATTGCTCGCCCTGAGCGGACTTGGAGATTAAACATCAGAATTGGAGTTTAAGATGGCTTTTGGTCTTTTATGTTTGAAATAATCCATTGCTTCGTAATTTGAAGCTAGTTGAACCAGTTTGTTGGGGTGTACAGATGCTTTTGAAAAGAACTTTGTTGCTATAGTTTGCAAGAAAGTGTAAATATAGGGGATATCTGTGTCCTGATGGAGTTGCACATTTCTGATGAACCATGGAGCATTTAGGATCATTCGTAGACATTTATTTTGCACTCGTTGTAATTTGAGAATATTAGTATTAGTGGTATGGCTTCAAGCTAGAGATGCGTACGTGAGTATAGGACAAACCACCAGTTTGTAGATAAGTAGTTTGATTCTGGTGTTTAGTTTACTGTTCCTGTTGATTAGGGTATAGAGTTGGGCAATGGCTTTTGATGCCTTTACACAGAGAGCCTTGGTATGGCAGCTGAAAGTTAGCCTTCTGTCCAGTAGTACACCAAGGTATTTGACTTCTGTTTGCCATGGGATTTTTGTGTTAAACAGGAAGATGTTCCCTTTAGGAAGCATCGGTCTTCTGGTGAATAGCATGGCTATGCTCTTCTGGGGATTCACTTGCAGTCTCCATTTGGAGAACCATTTTTCAATCAGTAGTAGGTTTTCTTGCAGTTTTTTGATGGCAAGATGTGGCTGTAGAAATCTGAGTAATATTGCTGTATCATCCGCATAGATGGCCATGATAGATGACAATGGATTGTGCAGGATATTAGACACGTATATGGAAAACAGAATCAATGCTAGTAAGGATCCTTGTGGGACTCCAGCCAAGATGCATTTCTGTGTTGATACTGTACCATTAATTAGGTGAAACATTTCCAATAGTATTCCAGTAGAGATCAGTTTATGCAGTAATCCAAAATGCCAAATTTTATCAAATGCACTGGCTATGTCAAGGAAAACAGCCCCAGTGCACTGATACCAATTGTATCCAATGGAGATGTATTTGACTAGTCTATGTATCTGTTGTGTGATACTATGGGTTTGATGAAACACAAACTGCTCTTTGGGAAGAATGTTTAACTTGTGTACGGAGGTTTGGAGTCTGATAAGAATAACTTTTTCTGCGATTTTACCCAAATCTGAGATGAGGCTGATTGGCTGATAATTTTGAGGCAGGTGCAGGTCTTTTCCGGTCTTATGGATTGGAATTATATCCACCTCCTTCCACAACAGGAAGGGAAATGTTTGAAATGGAGGATGAAATTAATTATGTTGGTCAGATGTATAATAGCTATAAAAGGCAGAAGCTTTTATCACTTTGTTGGCGATGCCATCAGGTCCAGGAGCCTTTTTGTTTTTTAATTTCTTGATTATATCATATATTTCTGCTGGTGATGTGGGTTCAATTTGATTGGAGCAGGTTACAGAAGATTTTAATGAACATCTGACATGTTTATGGATCCTATAGATGTGATTAAAGTCTAGATGTTCATATGAGGGTTTACATTGCTTGTCTGAGTTTTCTGCTATTGCTTCGGCTTTATCTGCATCGGTGTGGATGAGGCCCAGATCTGTTTGGAGAGGAGGGGGGAAGATATTTGTTTTTGATCTTTCTGATTCGATTCCAAATGGAGCGATTGTCAGGAGAAATAGAAGTCAATCTTTCTTCCCAAAGTTGACTTCTGTGTGCTTTAAGGGCATCTCTCACTGCAGAATTAAACCTATTCAGGATTCGTTTGTCTTATGGTGCACAGGTATTATGAAACCTTTTTCTAGCCTTATTTTTCTCCTTGATCAGGTTCATGATATCTTCAGGCAAGTGGTTGGGCCTGAGGGCAGTTGTGGAAGTAGTGACTGCTGTAAAAGCTGTGTTAATTTGTTGGGTCAGGTCTTTAACAGCAGTTTCAATTTCTTCTTTGGATTTTATAACCTAACCTAACCAATATATTTCAGGAGTACTTTGGTCAACCTTTCCCATGATATGAATGAGTGTGTGTGGGGGGGGGACAGTTTTTCTTGGATTACGATCAGATGAAAGATCATTTAGTGTCATTAAACTGTACTGGAGCCTCACATTCTGCAGTGTGACTATGTCCAAGACATCAGCAGTGCCATACGTATTATGATGGGTAGGTTCAGTGGGTCCTGCCACAACCGCGCTGTTGGATCCTGTATAGTTAGCAAGTATGTGGCCATTCCTGTTGATAGTTCGAATGTTCCAGGCGGGATGCTTGGCATTTAAGTCACCGGCAATGATGATAGGCTCTCTGATGCCCAAGATAGCATCCAAATCTGAGGACAGTAATGATTTTAATAGAGGATTGTATGCTGCATAGATTTTTAGTCTACCAGCCGAGCTCATGAGAACCTCTACACCTGTAACCTCAAGATTAATGGTAGGTGGGATATTTACAAAGTGATGCCTAATGTAATTCTTGATGAAAATGGCATTGCCACTGCCTCTGTGGGTCAGTCTGTACAGATGATATCCCCCTGATTTTGGGGTTGTCCGATGATCTCATATGCATTTCACTTATCAAAACTACATTTGGCTGATGTCTTTGGGTGAACTCTTGGAGCTCCAAGACCTTATTTCTGAGGCCGTTCGTGTTCCACGCGATAACCTGCAGAGAGTCTGGATTAAGTTTATTCCTGTTCATGAATGGGCACTATGAGGATGATTTGTGTATCCTTTAGGAATCTTTTAGTAGAGGATGGTGTAGGGTTGGATCTGCTGAAGTCTAGCAGCATATTTGCCAGAGAAGAGGTGATGATAGCTGTCATTTGTGTGTGGTACTGGCTGATCCTGTTCATGAGTTATCTGTTCAGAACAGACTACATCCGCATATATCCTTGTCGGTTCTTGAGTTGATCTCTTAAAGGCCTCTGACTGTTCCAGATGGGCTTCTGACAATTTTTGCTGGTCACTGAGAGGCTGTAAAGTTGAGGCCTCTGGCGTGGATCTACTGGTGGAGGAAGAGTCTGTCTGTCTCCGATCTTCTATTTTTGAGGTTTTGAATGCATTCTCTGTAGTTGGCTATGTGTGGGCCACCACAGTTGGCACATTTAGCCAGGGTGGTTTTCAGCTTTGTACAGATATTGGTTGGGTGGCTTCCCACATTTTAGACATTTAAACTCAGCCTTACACATTTTCTGGGCATGGCCAAATTTTTGACATCTGTGGCATTGACCTGTTGAAATCCTTTTCCTTAAGGGTTCTGGGCTGATTTTAAGGCCACAGATTGACATCAGGTCATAAATTTGTTTAAGATTGATGGATCTCAACTAATACTAGTGACATCGGAGTCATGTCTTTTTTTGGTCATTCTGCTGACCTTGATGGGTGGTAGGCCCTGATAGCATAGATCAGCAGCCACTTCTTCTGTGGATACGTCTTTAGACACTCCTCAGAGCACCACCTTCAGATTTTTCTCTGAGCCGAGCAAGAAGGTGTGATACTGAATGCCTCTGACATTCATTTCTCCTGTCAGTTTTCGGCAGTCCATCACTGTGGTGGGCTGTATCTTGATGCAGTGATATTTTTGGCAGTGATATAAGAGATCTTTAGATTGGACATGGTGGCCCTAAGAGACATCCATTTTTGTTTTTTTGCAGAATATGATCAGAGGTACCTTCTCTCTAGTGGAGGCAGGGGGGGGTCCAAAACAGCACCATCTTCTTCCATTCCATCCTCTTTTGGTGGTTCAGGGGCCGTGGTTTTTTGCTTCTTACGTGCTCAGACCTCTGTGAAATCTGAGGGGTGGAGATCAAGTCCAGCTTCTCTTCTGTTGGAGCATTGTTGTCACCCTCTTTGTCGTCCCTCGACATAGAATAAAAATTTATTTCAAATTTTTTTAGAATCTTCTTAAGTATGTTTATGGCTAGCCCTCTGTTTAGTGACTCTACTAGGGCGTCAGTGTCAACTTCGTTCATTTTGAGAAAATGAGGTGTAAAAGCACTATTTAAGCTTAAGTCCGTGTAAAAGTCCCGTAGACCCAATCAATGGTCTACCCGCAGAGAGAATCCTGCAGCCTCAAAGGACTGCCAGCAAAACCGAGCGTTGGCAAAATGCTTGAAGTAGCAGCAATGATTTAAATTAATAAATCAACTCGAGTTAAATTTAATTTAACTCGGGACTGTGTGATTCAAGACCTGCCTTGTCCCTTCTTTCCACCAGTGTAGACCAGCAATCAAAATCTCCTACTAGAGGCGGAAAACTACTGACTGGCACAGGACAGGGAACAGGAGAGGGCCTGGGAAAATTGCATTAAAGCCAGAACCTTACCTTGCACTGAACGAATCCAATCGGCAAAATCCTTCCAGTCAAATCCATTGCATAACCATCATGAAAATTAGGTGAAAGACCGTAATACAACACAATCACAACTACAAATCCTCCACCACTCAGAACACTACCTAATCATCTTCAAAACTCGTTTGAAATTTTTTAAACATCTGACAGTTTAAATATCCCGACAATTCCATTGTGTGTTATATAACAACGATAAAGCAGAAGCTTTCACTGACACCCTGGAGTTACGATGCAGCTCTAACTACACGCATGCGAACTTACTATTCATTAAAAAAATTCACCGGCATGTTTGTTGTGCACTTTGCCACTCCAGCAGCTGTGAAAATATGTCATACTTCCCCTAAGGAAGTATATTCTGTTATCAGGAAACTTAATAACAAAAAGGCCCAGAACCTGATGAGATTTCCAACAAAGTAATAAAAGCGCTCCCTCATAAAGCTATCATGCATGCAGTAGCCATTGTTAATGCAATGCTAAGGTTCAATTACTTCCCCACTCATTGGAAACTGGGACATAATCCTCATTCACAAACCTGGGAATGCATCTCAGCTCCCTCAGAACTACAGACCCATCAGCCTCCTATCATGCCTGGGAAAAATTGTCGGAAAAATAATCCTTCACTGTCTGCAAGAGGTGACAAACAAAACCAACCTTTTCCCTAAAAAGCAATTCGGATTACGTACAGGTCAAAGCACAATTCAACAGGCTCACAGATTAATACAATGCATTACAACTGGGTTTAACTAGAAGTAACATACAGGAACAATCTTTCTTGATGTGGAAAAAGCCTTTGATAAGGTTTGGCACAAAGGCCTCATTTACAAATAACTGCTAATTTTTCATTATATCTCTCACCAAGCTCATTGATTCCTACCTGAAAAACCAGAAATTCCAAATTAAATTGAGTGGGCTCCGATCCTCTACGAGAAGAATCACAGCAGTACCCCCACAAGGCTATCCCCACTTATCCCAAGCACAGTATCAACCACAATGGCTTTCTATGTGGACGACATGGTAATTATGACCAGATCACTCAGGCCACACATAGCAACGACTGAAAAATGCAGCAACAAATCTTGAAAAATGATTCACGAAATAGAAAACAGAAGTCATTGCTGACAAAAGCTCCACTGTACTTTTTACAAGAAAAACATCACATCACAGGGTAATTTAAATGTTCAGTGTTGCTATCCCATGGCAAACCAAAGTCAAATACCTAGGGATGCAACTAGACAGTCGCCTCAGCTTTAATCCTCCACATTTTATAAGCCTGCAATAAAACCAATTTAGAAATTGCCCAGCTCTTTCCTCTCATCAGCCGGAGAAGCCAAGTTAGCACCGAGAACAAGTTCGCATCTATAAAACAATCATCAGATCCACTTTAGCCTATGGATCACCTGCTTGGGGTCACACTTCCCCCAGTAACATCAAAAAACTGCAAATTCTACGAAACAAATGGCTCTGAATGATCTTTGATGCCCCATGGTTTGTCAGAAATGTTCTCCTCCATCGAAATGCAGCCATACCAAATATCTCTACATTACTTCATGATATTGCCTCCAAATACTTTGTACAGGCAGCTCTTCATCCAAACCAACTTGTTTACGAGTCATCCAATTACATCAAAAACGACTGATGGAAACACCAGCTCCAGAAGGCAACTCTGCTCATCGGCACACGCGCTGTCACACAGCCCTCGATAAACTTTCCTCTACATAATCAACTTCTAAGCAATGAAGGGATAAAAATCCACAGGAAACTTCACCCATAACAAAATTTTTACATAATGGGATCCAAATTACGCTGTGCATCAATAAAAGGTGGTTACTCATATTAAAATAATTAATTTTCTCACTTGTTTTCATTGTTGTAATGATCTTATAACGCACGAGAAGTGTCTGAATAGCAAAGAATATATTTTCATTGGATACTGCCATTGCGTGAGTATGGGATCATGGGGAGGGAAGAGAAGGTTAGAGAACAGTGAGAGGGGGAGGAAAAAAAGATAAATCATGCTTGTGTCGCTGAATGTGACAAAAGGGGAGGTGGGAGAAGAGAAAAAATATTCAACTCATATGTCTAACTCTCATATTGTTGTTATTATTATTCAGAAGGAAGAAAGTACTAGATTTGTTGGTGAACGTACTAGAACACTGTTCTAGTAAGTTCACTAACAGATCTAGTATTTTAGTGTTCTAAGCACACTAAAAATTTATAAAAGTACTAGATCTAGTAGGAAAGTACTAGGTGTGGTCACCCTGGTTTGATACTGCTCGCCGATTTAATGTCATGTTTAACTGAAAAGATTACAGTTTGTTGCACCGATGATGTCAAAATAGCGGATAAGTTCCCTTTATTCCTCCAAAAATAACTGGAGTCACTAAGCAGCTAGGAAAGTAACTGGAGCCACTAAGCAGCTAGGAAAGTAACTGAAGCACTTCATTCAGTATAATCAAATTTCTCTTAGAGAGAACTTTCACTCATCGAATTAGTGAATTATGATTTCGCAGATAGGATTGTACTTTTGTCTTAAAATTGGTTGCCAAAGTAAGCACTTGATTTAATTTTTTTTTTTTTTTGTTATAATTGGCTCACGCAAAAAATTAAGTAAGTTTGCGTGCAGTTAGTAGTTGGAAAGGAATTAATTGTTCGATGCTGTTGGCACACTTTCCCTCGATGAGTCTTTGGACTCCCTGGAGGTGTCAAATAATAATTTTATGTGTTTTTTTTTTAAATGTACTATGTAGCTGTGTTTATGTTTAAACGTTTGCGGTTTATTTTAAAAATTGAAGTGTAATTTATAGCTGTGTTTATCTACCCTGTATATTTTTTGATAAAGGTTACAAAGTTTTTTTTTTTTTTTTTTTTTACATATTCATTATTAGAATACTATACCACTATAATAGCAACATTCAGACACTTTTATGGAAAGGAGGAGGGAAAAAAAAAAAAAAAAAAAACGCGTTTTCACTGCTCGTCGATTGTGAAATTAGCACGAAGTTTTTTCTGTACCAAATAATCACTCGTGGTAAGCGTATGCCTACTGCATAGCTTTATTTTTAAAAAGTTCCCCACATGCATCAATGCACTTATATTTTCCTCTGAGTCTATATGAACTGAACTGCACTAATTTTTCAAAAAACTTTCATCGATATTTTGCTTTACATATCAAATGAACTCAGCCATTTCAGTATACTGTATATTGCAAAGGATGGGGGGAGATATAATTTTCCTTTCATTCAAACACCGATTAATTCTAAGATATTCACTGAAAAAAAAAAAAAAAAAAAATTGCAGGTCAGTTTTCATAGAAAACTGTCAGATGTTTGCAACCTTGCATACCACCCCCTCTCCCAGATGATGCTTTGTGAATTGTCAGTTTTTCGAAAGAATATACAATGTAGATCTACAGTTAGATAATTTGTAGCTCCCTTGCCCCAAGCTGCCTAGGTGCTTTGCAGCTTGTCAAAAGGCTATAGCATGCAACCAGTGAATTCTTCAACTACAGAGCAACAATAAGTAGGATGCTTTCACCATGAGTAACTTGCGTCACTTTTAATAGGCTTTTCCTGAAAATTTCATCACTATCTAGATCACTGCAGATAATAATAATTATAATTATTATTAGAGCATTTGGCAGAACTTACAGCTTCCCACAAGAAATTCAGTGATGAACCTTCTCGAAAAGTAAATACTGTACTGTTTCCATTACAGATTTTTACATTCAGTTTAAAAGTTGCTTTACATGAATTATTTAAATTTTTCATTTAAAAATCTAACATCAGTCTCTATACTATATATATATATATATATATATATATATATATATATATATATCTCGAAACAATCATGTATTAAACACGAAAATGAACCAACACAATAATGATTTCCAATTTTAAGATTAAGAAATTTAAAAAATTACGTGACAAATATATATAATTATACATAATTAATTTACAAATGTATTTATTGCGCATCTCTCTCCTCCTAATGGATATTCATTATGAAGCCAGATACAAATATCACTAGGATCTCACTTATGAACTAATAAAAGGGGTTGCAACGTGGTTAGTAACAAAACACTGAAGACTGATAATTAACTGACAATATCCCTGTCGAACATTAATTACCCAGTTCAATCTCGAATATGTAACAAAACATCAATATTACGACGGGAACGGCAGTTACACACAACCGTAACGTATTTCACTTGTAAGAACGCATGCTATAATTTAATAATAGCTAAATCCCACTGATGCTTGATGGGATTGAGATGTAATTATTGAAGAAGTGAAACTGGTATGGAATTAAGACGACCAGGGCTGCTGCTGCTACTACAATGTGATTGTTAAATGCATATGTTAACTTATCCTGCCGGTTTTTCTTTTGCAAGCGTACATTATTGGCATATTAAATAATTGGAGACAAAGATGCCAGAGAGAGAGAGAGAGAGAGAAACATGAAATCTATGTAAAGAATTATATTTTATTCTTATTAGCTCATAACTGGAAATTAAGTTTAATGTTCTATAATGATGCAAACTGATGTTAAAAGTTATACACTTACCTGACTACTTTCTTATGGATACTCACTAACTGCAGTGTTACGAATCTGAACATAACAGAGCATCCATACTAGGAGGTTTCGAAAACACTGACAGTTCAGAAAAAAAACACGAATTCCTAGACTGTTAGAAATTCCATCCGCTTTGATGGTGGTAGCGGCCCTGCCATAAACATCTCATTCCACTGATCCCAATGCGATTGAGATCCAGTAACTGAGAAAGTGTGACTTTTGGAATTACGGCAACAGCAAGCAAAGTTATTACTACTACAATGTGTCTATTAACTGAATGGGCCCTCCTCTATTTGTTCTGCAGGAGTAAAAATCCAAGTTTTCAGGAATAAAAGCCTGCCATCGTTTATTCACTTTCAACGCTGAAATAACCTTATAAAGATTCGCATGTGCAATAAGCACATTATCCTATTGGAAGTTTATCGACAAAAATGATCAGGATGAATGCATGTACTTGGACAGGCTACACAATTCAGTCCTTGGTGCACTTGATTACTCGGAAGGATCCCATATACCAGATTCTAACGAGTAATCACAAAACAGAACCTAGATCATCATTCCACCATCCTGCACTGCTGCGACAAGCACATGATAGGTGCAGGTGTTTTTTTTTTTTTTTAAACATTCTTGTCCTCATATCCCCATGGAAATAAAGGAAGTGAGATTGATCACTCCATGCCCTTTTCTCTAGTCTAATATTACTATGCTGATGTTCACCTTCACCTGCCTTAGCTGCTTGTTTTTGTTACAGGTTTGTACCTTCGTGGCTCATCTGCTATTATAACCCATTTAGGACATAACCACTACTAATACATGTCGCATTCAGATATACTCCCTTGCAGTTCTTGGCTGTATCACGCATTAATCTGACCAAATTTTTGTAATCAGAACCAAGTGATTGATGCGAGCAACAGACACTTGGTTCTGGTGTTATAAGTCCCACGCTGATGTTCTATTACACTATTCTCAGTATACCTTAGACATTGCAGGACATGGCAATTCCGCCATCTTGCAAGTAGGTGGTCTCACTCTCGCCATTATACACAATTCATATTGACTCAGATCGCAACCTTTCCCGATTATCTCACACCTAACGCTTATATCTACCACGTACTTATAAGTCAATGACTGACATATGTGTCAGTCATTGACACGAATATCTCGTTTTGCATGGGAACGTCAATATTATAATTGATGAATATTAAATATAACTACCTGAGAGTAACAAATTTGTGAACTAAGTGAGATTGTAAATAGTTTTATTATTAACATAGAAAAAAGGATGTCATAAAAATAAGCCTCGTTATATATAGAAAGATATTTACACAGAAACCTGAGCCTATGTTTCCTGAAAATCTACATTTCCCATTCCAGTGAATGCAGCTATTTCTGGTCATGAAATATCTCCAGGACTAAGTTACTTGTATTGGGAGAGCAGTTGACCACCCTATAATGTATTGAATTATCATGGCAATCACTCATGAATGAGTATGATTTTTCTTCTGAAAAGCTACTGGTGAGTCTGGAGATTAGATCGATGCATCATCCATAAGACTGTCCACAGTGGTGATATGTGCTTCCAGGAGGTAAAGATTATTGAAGGGCATATGCCAATGAGATCTGGCGATCTAATTCTCTCTTTGCAGATTGATACACTGTATAGTTTCAAAATACTGCTTGTGGATACTGGGTTTCTTTATGTTGAGTAATCTAAAGCCAGATTTTCCCTCTCCAGATGTTACAGTTATTCATATTCGCTTTGAGGTCATACTTGAAGCACATTTTCTCTTGCATACGGAGTGAATTCATGACAAAGAAAATATTTTTCCATTGAATTTTGGGCATTCTTAGAGGATATCCCTAGTGGTATTTTTCAAGATTTTTCAAATACTGTATTTGTGGTATACGTTTCACAACCATACAGAAAACTTGGGATCACAACGGTCTTATAAAGTCTGGATGGAGCACAGATGTCCTGGTCATTAAAAATTCATCTTCTTATATCGTCTGAAAGATGCACTAATACATTTCAAAACTAATCTTTCCTCATCAAGTTTGGCATTTGCTGAGACGACCGCCATGACAAAGCAAATAGTTCACATTGCCAGGTTACTCTATTTATCTGAATCAGTTAGGACAGGTCAATGAAGCACCAGTGTCTTTTTTGATGTTTCTTTGCATATGGCAAATCTGTTCATAGGTTTCTATGAAAATGTCAATAAAGAACTACAAGTTTGATATTAGAATGAGTAAATGACACTGTCCAAAATAAAGACAACCAAAATGTTACCACAGGTGACATTTGGGTTGTCTTTATTTTGGACTATGACTGATACTTAGCAAAATAGCACAAAGGGCTTGTACTTCTGAGAAGGGTATAATTTCTTGTATTTCACTATCCTCGGGCAGACAGAGCACATTTCCTCCATAAACGTAGACTAATTCTTAAGTCTGAAATATTAGAAGAAAGAAACCGCCAAAATATTCAACCAATAACTGAGTCTAACCCACAGCTGGGTTATAAATTTATCCAATAGACCAGTGCTTCCCAAACTTCTGGATGTCAGGGCCCCCTTTGGAAAAATTAAAATATTTCACGGCCCCCCTCGAAAAAAAAATCTTAATATATAGACATATATAATATTTATTGTATTTATATTCAATACAAAACATACACACCAAATATTGCAAAAATCAAATGCAAATATTACATTTTTAGCATATTACATACACACTTGACATGGCACATTATCTCATATTTTGATATATATAGATATTGTCATTGTACATTTGAAGGACAAGCACATGAACCGTAAAACGATTAGTAATAAAGAAAGAATTAAAAAATATAAGAGAAGTTGAATAACAATTTAATGTGATGGATGTGTTTCAATACTGCTACACCAATATCAGGTGAAATATTTGAAACTGCAATTCTTAGATTTCTGCTTTGAAATGAAACTTATATGAACAAGCATACATTTACTAATATTCATTAAACGCTGAAATAAGTAGGAAGCAAAATTTGTGAACCCGCACCAATGTGTGATCTTTTTTCATTAAAATATAAAAAATAACAAAAAATAAATAATAAAAATTAAATACATTTCTTTTAAGATAAAAAATCTACTTGTCTTAAAAGATTTTATATCTGTTTTCATTATTTCAGGGATCCCCTCAACAAAACCTATGGCCCCCGAGGGGGCCGCGGCCCACAGTTTGAGAAGCGCTGCAATAGACCACTAACAAATGATGAATTAAATGTTTTATCTAAAGATTCCAATCTTGCAACGTCTCCTCGACTTATACCTTACTTACAAATCATGGCAAATGTAGAAAAAGGTATCAGACATTCAAATCTACAATCACATCTAGTTACTTTACTTGATAGGGGTCTCACTACCCTATTCAACTCTTATCTTGAACACTTGGGAGAAAGAATCTTCTATCTCGACCCCAAAGCCATCAATCTGATTCTGGTACATACAGGGGGGGGGGAGTACTAATAAACACCTAGAACAAAAATGATATTAAAGCAACTGATATAACTACAAGAAAGAACATATCTTAGAACTTTTTAATCCCATGTTTCATTGCCATTTATGCATTTTCACTACTTTGCACGTCCACTGTCCTCACTTTCCGCCATCTACGCACGCAGTCTTAACAATGAACATCGCCACTTTCTCCCGCTGTCTTACCGCTAACGTTCAAACGCTCAGCTGCGCTGACTCCACTCACTCACATAGCTACATCCACAATCTTTTTCTCGCTACCACTTACATTCAATGATATCTCATCATCCATAAGTATGCTACACTTCTTACACACCCAAACTCTCTCTTCACTCCTATTAATCCTCTCCACATAAATAAATATCTTCAATCTCTCCCCAAGCATAGATACATACTGCATTCACGACAGTGGTGTAACTGGAGCTTTTGTCGCCCAGGGCGGTCCCCGAGTTTGCCACCCCTCTTAATACACACCCGAAATACTACAAAAAGTCAAAACGACATATAGGGAAATAAATTAAAACGCTGTGTTTATTTTTGAAGTAAAACTTTAATTTCAACATTCTAAAATGTTATTTTTCCTGCTTTTCTGTTAGCAAAATCATTGATGACATTGGCGAAGTCTATTTCATAGTAATGTAGGTAATTCATATAATCAATTTTATTTAGAAAAATTCCTCTCACAACTAGCAACATTTACAGGAAATTGTGAGGAAAATTCGCAGTAGGATTACAATATTTGGAAATGAGTTCTCAAGATTGTATTTTAAAATTAACTGTAAAAGTTCAAAAAGGTTCAAAGTGCCGTCCCCTCTAGCTATGCCACTGATGCACGGCACTCCATCATTTTTGAAATATCCATGCCACATGCATTCGTCTGTTGCGCTGTCTTACATTTCATCGCCGTTACGTTTCGCAGCATGTGAAAACATGTCATTGAGTCATCTGCGCAAAAGGTTCATTTTTGAAGGAACGGTCAGGGTAGGACTTGGTAAGTGTAAACAGTACTACAAGAAAATACCATAGAGTCGAGTGACTTTGGACTTAAGGTAATTGTTCATCCACTGCAGCTGCTGTTTTGTGTTGTGGTGTTTTGTGTTTGGTAATGTAAAAATAATGGGTGAGCCACAAATTCTTTGAAAGTTTCTTTGTGAAAAGTTCTAATTGTTTAGAATTTTGTAAACAAAAGTTACCACAAAGTATATGATCAGAGCTAATGATAATAAATAACTATTTATTTGTGGTGCCATATGAATGCCAATTACCATATGAAGTAGTCTAAGAAGAAGAATGGAGGAAAACGATTATGAAAAATCGACAGTGGGTGAAAAATACGAATTTTCAGTTATCATTTGGATAATTGATTGCCAATTTCTTTTGAATAAGAGTTCAAATTTATTTCCTAAAGAAATTTGTATTTCTGATGGAATTATTGTAAGATATGCATTGACAAAATCACCTTGTAGTTGGAAAGAATTACCTGAAAGAGTTAAAAAAACAGAATTCTTGGTTAATAAAATATAACCATCAGCTGAAGTGGGAAATTGGTTCACTACCTCTGGACAAACTAAGAAACTGGATGATAGAATCAACATGCAAATATCAAATACTACTCGCCAAAGGAAGAGAAAAATCAAAAACATTAACGAGGTTAATAGGAAGGCCTGTTCTTGATTTAAATGAAATTGGATGCCCAAAACGTGAAAACATAACGTGTACTTTTAAATGCTTTTGGAAACATAATGAAAGATTCTGTGCTTTTAATAATTCTCAGAAGTATATGTATTGGTTTCAAAAAAATAAATATGCAACCCTTAATTTTACTACAGTAATAAATTCCCAATGAACACCAAATGAAAAATTAACTTTCAGATGAGAGTCACATTGTCAAAAACCACATGATGGCAATTCCACAAGCATGGGAGAACCTTTGATGTATTTTTCAATTTATTTATTTTCTGTATTGTTAGATTCAGTAAATACAATTTGTAAATAATATTTTATTCAAATAAAATGTGTAAATTTAAATGAACAAATTGGGTGTCGTTGATGTGTTATACAAATTAAGAAGGAGGATAACATTTTTATTTTATTTTTTTTCCCCCTTGTGAAATTTCATGCTGCAAAGTAACCATACTTTTTTTTTTTTATTCATTGAATTAAAAGTCTTATTTGTTCATGCAAGCCCTCAAATATTTCAAGAAACTGTCAAATCTTGGAAGCAAAAGGAATACTCGGGTATTAAATTAATAGCCAGAATTTTAGTGGAGAAGATTTCACCTGAAAAGTTACATTACTGTAAGAATTTGGCTATTTTACAGAGCCATTTGTTAATAATATTACAATCAAATAAAAGGTAACATAGAAATTAACAAAGTATATATTACAGAGGTACTATTTATTTGAAATAATCAATTCTTGGAAGCAAAAGGAATAATCAGGTATTAAATTAATAGACAGAATTTTAGTGGAGAAGATTTCACCTGAAAAGTTACAATACTGTAAGAATTTGGCTATTTTACAGAGCCATTTGTTAATAATATTATAGTCAAATAAAAGGTAACATAGAAATTAACAAACTATATATTACAGAGCTAATATTCATTTGAAATAATAAGAAATAACTATTTATTTGTTGTGCCGGCAAAATAAATTTCTAAAAGAAAATGCAAGAGCGAGTTCAAAACCTTGATTGTCGCAAATATCCGTTGCTTAAAATTACTAATGCTAAAGAAAAAAATAAATAAATTAAATAAATTTCAGTTACAGAAAGAGGTTAAGAGCACAACTAATCGCAGGTAAAATTAATAGTCAATATTGGTTTTAAAAAATTAAATGTCAGCATTAATTTACTACACCAATAATTTCCCATGGAAACGAAGAATGAATAATTTTAGGATATGTGTCATCATGTTCAGTGAATGCTAATCACTTAGTCATATGTAAGTATTTGAGAAACATCCAAACTTGAGAAAATGCTACCTTTTGAACAATACTGCAATTTACGGATGTGACTCATGTCATCTTCGTGAAAGACCCCTTTGAAGAAAACCGCTCACTGGGGGATATTGCTCATGACGATAACATAGCATCTATGGGCTGAAATCTAAAGCGAAGTACTGAACTATTTCAGGTTACAGTATTTACAGAAATTTCGTTCTTTGTGTTGAAAGTTTATTTTTTCGCTTGGTCAGACTATAATAAATTTAGTTTAATCCTTTATCCAAGTGTGTGCAAACAAAGTTTGTGCCTGAAAGTATCTTCAGGACTGGGGTAAAGTGGTACAACACCGGGCAACTCCTTGCAAAGGTGGAGCAAATTTGCTCCACCTTTGTTTGCACACACTTGGATAAAGGATTAAACTAAATTTATTATTCATTCTTTGTGGTTTTTGTGTTGTGGTGTGGATATAAAATTCAACTATTTGGAATGTTATTATTTTTTTTTTTGGAATATTTGTATTTAGAAGAGTCATTCTGGAAAGATGCAAGTAATTTTAAATTATCATTAGAATTTCTAGAATACATACAAAAGGTTTTGTAATCCATTTAACTGTCCGCTTATTTTAATTTATTTATTTTAAAATACCGTAGAGACACCAGCATATAATTAATTATTCAGAAAAGCATAGTACCAAGATGTTCCCATTCTGGAAAGAAATGTAAGTTAATTTTTTTTTAACTTAAACATAACAATTGATAATTGTAATTTCAATAATCAATGCTCGTATGTTTCGGTAAGCGTAATTCTAATACTGAATAGTTTTTTTTTTTTTTTTCATAAGAATAATCATAGGGTACATATTAGAGTATCAACATGGATACATTAGCGAGTTTTCATGTCTAATGTGTATGTGTGTTTGAGGAACACCAGCATATAATAAAATTATTCAGAAAAGCTCGAAACACAGCCGCCACTAGACTCTACTCTACTCTAAGAATTCCAACCCTTTAACAGGAAAGAAATACCCAAAAAATGTATTGGAAAATTAGTACAGCCATCTATAGAAGGAAAAAACAACTATGTTTGAGTGATATTAGTATGTATATATAATTAAATTATTCAGAAAACCTAAACACGGACGCCATCACAACTCTACTCTACTCTAAGAATTCCCACCTTTAACAGGAAAGAAATACTCCATAATGTATTGTTGGAAATTAGTACACCCATCTATAGACAACCAAACAAAACATGACGACAATGATGGATGTGTGTCACCCTGGGAAATTCTAAGATATCTTATCTCAAAAATATCGCCCACAATTCCATAGCCAAACCAAAACACCATGTGATATCACAGAGTGACATATGTTCCCAAGAAATTTCCAAACACATAACATCAAGATTCTTATCTCTAAATATCACCCACAATGCAATAAACAAACCATCTGATGTCCCTGACAGACGAGGGCCCCAGTGAAATTCCAAACTCTATAACAACAAACATTCACGTCACGATTCTTTATCTTATCTTGATCTGGTCAGAAGTGTCCCACCAATCACGACACGATTCCTTATACAGTAATATATCTCCCTTTCCATTCAAAACAATAACATCACTTATTTACAACTAACAAATGACGTCACTTATCTACATCTCATAACAACAAACATTCACGTCATGATTCCTTATCTTACTTGATCTTGTCAGAAGTGTCCCACCAATCACAACACGATTCCTTATCCACTAATATATCTCCCATTTCCATTCAAAACAATAATGTCACTTATTTACAACTAACAAATGACGTCACTTATCTACATCTCATAACAACAAACATTCACGTCACGATTCCTTATCTTATCTTGATCTTGTCAGAAGTGTTCCACGACACGATTCCTTATCCACTAACATCATCCTTTCCATTCAAAACAATAGTCACTTATTTACAACTAACAAATGACATCATTTATGTACATCTCATAACAACACACACCCACGTCACAATTCCTTATCTTATCTCGATCTTGTCAGAAGTGCACCACCAATCACAACACGAATCCTTATCTCTACCATCACCCATAATTCCATATGCGAACCAAAATACAAGAACTGAAGCCATTCACACATATGCTCCCAGGGAAATTCCTAACATACCAATCTCATGACGTCATGCCCACATGACGTCATCAACCAATCACGTCACGATTCCTTATCTTATCTTGATCTTGTCAAAAGAGGCTACCCTACTACTTAGGTCAATGCGATGCGATATGGCCCGGCACGGCTGTAGTGTGCTCTATCGCATTTTTACGATACTGCGTGCCACAGCGATAGTGTGCGCTGAGCTTTACATTGAATACAAGACCAATGAAACTCGACTCTAACCAAGGTGTTCCGTTAAAATTTTTGGATTTGTGAAGTGTTATGTCATAGGAAAAGTTTGGGAAACGCTGGTCTAGATCATCAGTTCCCAATCAGTAGTACACGTAACCCAGAGGCTAGTGCTGGGCCATTCAGGGATACACGAAAAATTATTATTATTATTCGTGAAACCTCCAAGAAGTCCGAAGACTCATCGCGGGAGGACACCTATTGTACAACTCTCTGTCTCCACCACTACACCGAACCTTTACTAAGAATCATCTACATCAGCGCCATGTACTGCCCAACACCGCCACAGCTAGTATTTTTTTGTCTATAAATTGCGTGAGTTCTGAAGGGCCGATTTGTCTGTATGCAGGATGAAAAACCCGAGTTTCCTGGAGGAAAAACCCTGCTACCTCCGTATGAGATCGGCTACCTCACCTTCGATTGAAAAAGTCCATATAGATTCCTCCCGTCATGACGAGACACGAGCTTAGGTCTTTTTCAATTGAAGGGCGCAATGTACCGTTGTTCTTCCAATTGCGCTATGGAGGCACTCAGAAAATGTGTCCATGACATGACAAAAAATCTTTACAAACAAGCCAGCACAAAACTCAGCTTTCTGAATCAGTAACGGCGGGAAAATAAGTAAAGTAAACAAAATGCAAAGTTATGGAACAATAAATGTTAAGTTTTGAATCACCGCTATTTTAAAAACAAGGGGTACAATTCATAGAAATGGGTTTAAACAATTGGAAAAGGTTGAGAACCATTGGTCTAGATGAAAATGAATGATTGTGAAAATGAATGGTGTTATCATATCATAGCTATACAAGATTATGAAACGTAGCATTTTATGACCGTCTCTGATCATTTTCTTAATATACAGAATTATAATATGAAATGTATTTCTTTTTAATTTTTTTCTGGCAAATAATAAATAATAATAAATGCCTGTTGGCACTCTTCACTGCCTTCACCTGTATGCACAGACAAAAGTGACAAGAGAACAGCAGATAACCGTTACCTCATTTTTCCGAATCTTAAGTGCATTATTGTATTAATACAGTATGATCTTGTTTAATCCATTTTTTTCTGAGTTGAAGTGAAGGGATAAAAAACAGATTTTCATTCTAGGGGGAAAAAAAAAAAACCTTGACTGCGCCAGCTGTATCAACTAAACCGGGAAGAGGATGATAAAAGCTTAGGAAACATTCATGCCATCGCTGAATAGAATCGAAACTATGATTTTTTTTTTTCCCCTAGCAATAAAGCGCATTACGGACATTACCAAGAATCTATTCAGCCAACTGAAGACTTGAAAAAAGCACTGTTCTTAGCTAAAAATTAAATTATATTAAAATGTGTTAATGAAATTCTAATAAATATTTTTCACTACCTAAGAGATTGAGATACACTAGGAAAGGGGATTGAGATACTGGAGAAGAGCCTGAATATCCCAATCGTCCTTCCTAATATTTATCAAATTTTAAAACTTGAAAACGTGATCCAGTAAGTAATAACTTCCTGCGAGATTAAATGAACAAATAACCAAAAATGCCAAGAAAAACGACATTCAAACTAAACACGATCACTTTTAAAACAAAAAACAACAAACAAATCAAAAACGATGCTATGTATGGCTTGACGCAACGCTACATTCGATATGCAATATTTAAATACACAGGTCAGAGGGTTGTTTATGATCTACGGTTGAAGCAACTAAGGCCATGAGGCCAACACTCAAAAACCTTCGGATGACGAAGCACTTCACGTAAGTTCCGTTCTACGAAGGTTTTTGAGCGTTGATCTGAGTCTGATGCAAAATATAACAAAAGTGATTTTTAAATGTTTGAACAGTGTTCTTGCACTTGTTCAACTCACTCCAAAGAAAAGAAACTCAAGATATGGAGATTGTGGGACAGCGATGTGATATTTTTCCCTGGACCGTCGTTCTGTAGTTTTTGAAACAAAAAAGAAAGGTACAGGTACGACAAAAAATTCCTTAAGAAAATTTCAATTTAAAGTATTAAAAAATGCCATGAAAATTTCATTTCGAAATGCACTTCGAATTGTGAACACATTGTTGCTTACCATAAAGCCCGTTACTGAAATAATATCCACCTTGAGCAGCTGTGCATCTTAAAGGACTAATGCATGTATTTAACTTCCTGATTTCTTTCAGCAGGGGCGCGATTATAGTGTACGGTTGCTAGTTCAATTTTATTTACATTTGCATTCACTTTATTTTTTTTTTTTTTTGACAAATAAATAAAAAGTGATTTCTGTAGTAAATAAATAAATAAAAAACGAAAAAGAAAGCTATTAATCTGGAACAAAAGCTAGCCATTAAAACAATATCATGAGGCCAAATAGTGGTTTCTTTGGAGCGCAATTATAACTTACCAAAATCCATAGTTAATAACATAATAAAGGAGAGGGATCGTATAACAGATGCTGTTAAGCCACACAATTAAAGGCAACGATGCTGTTAAGGCATCATTAGAGTGCGTTCCACTTTAATTCGTTTCGACTTACGACCAACTATTCAGAACGCATCCTGTTTTCGAACAGGATCGGGAATTGGCTGTATTTTGGAGAACGAAAGAATTAATCAAGTTCACTGTGTTTCAAAATTTCTATATAAATTAAAAATGGCTTCAAAGCGTGCATTTCAGCAGCAGAAGAGAAACGACCCCCAAATCAAAATAAAACTGCCACTATGTTTCCCGATTATCCCAACAGTGTGGTATAATATTTTTCTTACAGAGCGGACAAATCTTTTGAATTTTCAACCAAACACTATTACCTGGACTGATCCGTCCATTTACATTCTTTTAGTGTAAAACGTTAAATTCGTATGTAGCCTAACACATTCTCTTCTTTTTATTGTAAATCACTTTTTAACAGTTATATAACCCATTAATTAGCTTTTGAGGTAATGAAACTTCTAGTTGGAAATATTTAATTTTTGAGCGATTTATCGCTCTGCCTTGTCTTATCTGCACATCAGAGATACTGGTATCATGAATGAACGAAAACAAGAATGTTATGGTCAAATACAAAACAATTTGCATGAAGCATTTTCAAAATGCTATTTATCAGGAACTACGATAATCATAAAACACCGTCTCCTTTTATATCATGCTGATTTCATAACTGTTTAGAAATAAATTGCTAAAAATATGCATGAATTAGTTATAAGATAATTTCATTACTCATTATGCATTACTGTAAACATTAGGAATACGTTTTTGGATTCGTATTCAGCAAGCCACTAATGAGAACTTTTGCTTGTCTGCAATATTACTAAATATTCTTCACCGATAAGTCAAAATATACAGAAAACTAAAATCTCCAAAACATTTTCACATTCATTTCAACATCATGAGTATAAACGCCGACATAAATGACATGCACCATCACTTACAGACATCTAGACTAGACCTCCTCTAAACAGAAACCCAAATGCAGCTACATCAATCGCAGTCCATCTTCACTTTCCAAATTACACACTCTGCAAAGATGGGGCCTATGCCTTTTTGAGATTAGACACTGTTCGTCAGAGAATGCCGCATTTAGACTCCTCTGCTTTTGCCCTCGTCTGGCTTAAGCCTTCCTTGCCCCAGTCAGTAACATTCGACCGCTGCATTTACCGCTTTCCAAATTGCGAAAATTTAAATAAATAAATAAATAGTCGAAAATCGCTCTGACCTCGACCTTCCCATCTCTGAAGTTTGATGTTCTGGAATCCAGATATGAAAAAATAGTGACGCCATGTTAGAAAATGTGGTAAAAAAATTCGTAAAACACTAGACAAGTTACATTTGTGGTGGTTTTGTTAATGAAAAAAGTAGGCAAATAAAATATCAAAATTTTCAAAAATGCCCATTAACTTTGAGACAAACTGAGCATTTATAAAGTTTGCCAAGCGTGCGTAACTGAGGAAAGAGATTCCATATTAAAGACTTTTCCTATTGATATGACATGACCCTAAAAGCTAATAAGAAGACTACCGTTTCTTAAACGGACAAGGCTTATCATAGATCTTGTCTACCTAAACATTCACCGCCAGCATTGCTTAATATAACTGTTACACCTGATTCGGAAGTGAGAGTAAACTACAACTGACATAAACCGAATTTCATTATCCTCTGGTCTATTCTAAATGTTCCACCAGACGAAGATTTAAGTTCCAGTAATTAAGTTAAGGGGTTCCTAAGAGCATTGCAGATGTTTGTGACTGGTATTATATGTAATTTCTGGGAAGGATAAGAATGAAATCAGTGAATGGAGATAATACAACCTGCGGGACGGGATGCTCTGTCGTTCCTGGGAAGCACAGAGTACGGTTTTCAGATTGTGCAAGGCATGCCATATCTAGGGGGGGGGGGGATTATTCACATATATTATAACTTTGTCGTCTCTAAATATAGATAATCCACTTATCACGACAAATTTCTCAAAGACGGAAATAAAGTATCTTGTTCTAACAGGATCGAATGAAGAAGCTGATGTGTGTTAAAACTATTGGTATTAAGAGCAGTGGCTAAATTTCACATTTCGATACTGCAGTTTACACCGTCTGGCGTTTATTTAGTGCACAAAAATGGTACTGCTGAATTCCCAATTGAAATATACAAGTACTGTACTTGCATTACTAATACCGTGTTCCAACATAACAATGTGCACAATTTCACATGGAGAGAAGAGAGAATTAAGCCTCATGACTACGTCATTATTGACAGTGGTATCTTTATGTTGGTTCAAGATACAAAAGTGTGAACAGGATTTGAAATTGGAAGTGGCTATTACTTAATGCTAAGCAGGATAAAAATGGTATTGCATTGAAAATAACGGCATGTAAGAAAGTTTTAAAAAGAATTGAAGCTAAGCAGCTTTTACAGGTAAACTGTAGACTAACTATACAAACATTACTGAAGAAAATTTGAAGCAGTTTGAAAGCAAGAACCAAATCTCGGAGTCTCAGTGGCAAACTCTGAAGAACACATTGATCGATTCAACTAGGAAGGTATGTGGTGAAGTTGTCTGCAAGGATAGAAAAATAAGAACCTCATGGTGGACACAAGAAGTTAAAGCAGTTCTGTTTAAGAAGGAAGCATACCAAGTGTTCCTAGCAAATAAGTCGGCAGATGCACTAAAAAAATACAAAGAATGTAAGAGAGCTAAGCTATGTGTAAAAGCAGCTAAACAAAAGTCGTGGGAAGACTGGGGTTGTGGACATTGATTACACTCAGGAAGTATTCGTTTTACAATTACTTAAAATGAGGCAGGATGAAGGTATCATTTAAAGATGGAATGGCCTTTCCACTCACGCAGAAAAACTAGTCTAAGAACACACACACACACACATGCAATACAGTAAAAATACGCTTCATGGATGGATTGTAGAAGTAGTAAATTTTACAATGTTTTCCAATATGCGCTATTGGAAGAACGTACCGTTGTTTTTCCAACTGCGTTACGGGGGCGCTAATTCATGGAATCTGAAAATGTTTTCTCATTTGGTAACTCAAGTACACTGAGCACAAAAAAGAACAATTCTTCCCAATTAAGTCGATTTCCCCCCCCCCCCCAAAAAAAAAATATCGTGCTTGTAGTGGCAAAGGGAACCGTGTGTTTTATGGAAAATCATCCAGTATGTTGACAATAGAAGAATACACGCCTTCACGAGAAATAAAGATAGGCGAGAGTATATTAAAGTGATCGCACCACACATATGACAATCTGCATACCGTTTTTCTATGTGAACATGTCCTTTATTTTCTAGGCACAATGTCATCAAACGCTAGTATATAAGTCTTAATATAGTCTTACTAGTTATATAGTCTTAAATCAGCGTTTTTCAAAGTACGGATAGTGATGCAAAACATTAATAGCGGATGAATTAAGTGGGTCGGGATTTTTTTTTTTTTTTTAATGAAATAGAATAGAAATAGAAATTTCACTTTACGACATTTGTTATATTCCCATGAGAAATCATGGGAATATAACAAAGATCTGTATTTAAGTTTTGTAGATCTGGAAAAGGCATATGACAAGGTGCAAAGAGAGAAGCTATTTAAAACGCTACAGTTATATGGTGTCAATGGAGCATTATATCAAGCAATACTTAGTCTTTATTTGAGTCACCAGTTAGAACTGAAGGAAGTACAGGAAGATGGTTTAATGTTAAATCTGGTGTCAGAGAAGGATAAACATTATCCTTTTGTTATTCATTATCTATGTGGATCACATTATGAAGGAAAGTGGTATTAAACTAGATATCAAAATTGGAGATATTAATGTCAGCTCTTTGCTTTATGCGAACGATGTTATACTTCTAAATAAATCCGCTAAAAGTTTGCAAGATTCCTGACTAAATTGAATAACTGTTGTAATAGATATGGTATGAAGGTCAGCAATAACAAGACAAAGGCAATAAAACTAGACAGAAGCATTGAAAATATCAACTGCATTGTGAATGGAGAACCTATAGAACAAGCAAAACATTTCAGCTACTTAGGCACGATTTTTAGTGACGATGGTAAATTAAATATGGAAATAGACAACAAAATCAACAAAGCTGGTATGGTAGAAAATCAATTGAATAAATTTATATGGAATAGGAGAGAAATTAGTCAAAACATTAAATTAGCTGTCTACAAGACAGTATTCAAACCAATTTTAACTTATGGATCTGAGAGCTGGGTCAGAAGTAAAACACTTGACCAAAGACTAGAGCTATGAGAGTTCTGAGAAAGATTAGGGGCATGAACAGATGGCATGAGTGGCAATATCATATTAAAAACGAGGATATTAGGAAAGAACTTGACATTGTCAGCATTCAGGAATGCGTTAGCAGAGCTAATCTCAGTTGGAGGAAATTTGTAGATAGGAAGTTAGTAATGATGTTAATTTTTCATGTAGTACTATCATATCCTATACACCCCTTTAAGGTAAATGGCAGGAAATGATAGAATAGAAAATATCAGCGTGGGTCTCACGGATTTCGTAGCTTTAAAGCACTTTGATTTAATTTTGTACAGGTGCTAAAATCTAACTCAAATACAAATGGACGACACGCTTACGAAAATATTGTTTACACTCGCACGCGCCGAATAGGCGCAAGAAGTTTGTGATGTCTGCCTTCACCTCTCACAGTATCTGTCTTAAGTAGACCTCAGTTACGAATTATCAACGCATATTTTCAGAAAGAACATCCGAGTACACTTTTCTAGTTCGCGACAATTGTGACATTTAAAAAAAGACGCATGCTGGTGAATGATGCACTTTGATATTGGAAAGAACTTATGAATAGGAAAGCATACATTAAATAAAATATTTCTTAATTTCTGTTTTTGTACTATTTGAGGTTTTTTTTTTTTTTTCGTTGTTGTGTTGTTGTATTCGGATGTTACAATAATTTGATTTTTTTATTTATTAATCGTATGTTTTTTGTTCTTACTTCATTGTATTTAGTAAGGGCACGCGTCCTTTCGTGAAACTTTTGTTTCAGTTTGGTGTGCGTGAGTGTGTGTGTGTGTGTGTGTGTGTGTGTGTGTGGAGGGAGAGAGAGATTTTAATCTCTATTTCATCGAATACATCGGAAAATTCTCATTAAATTTTGCTAAATTCTAAATCCCTATTTTAATTATTTTTAATTCTTCGTATTGCAGTACCCTAACGCTAGGTCAATAACTAGTACACATGAACTGCATGCACACATGTAGTATGCATACCGCTGATGCATGCTTTATAAATATTCGAAGACCAACCAACACCTTCCCTAGGTATCCTGTTTATCATTCGTTGATGCATCCTCCATGTGATCAATGTTCCTTCAAGTGATCGGATGGAAAGTATTTTGATGTCTTGGGCACTAAGACCTAACACCTATGCGTCCCTAAAAGGACTTTACATGCCTTTATCTGAAATGGTTATAGCAAAAAAGCCGGTAGTTGAGCCATATTCTTCTAAACAATGTCTTGCAATACCCGGATTAGAAGAATAACAATCTATCTTATTCTTCATTGTCCGATCAAGATCTCAGTTCGATCCACAGACTTGAATATCCAGGATGAAAACACTACCCTCGCTTGATCCAAAAATCAGACTTTCTTATGCCTACCTCAGTCGTGATATCTGGCCCCTTTCTTTTCTAATCGGTTCTTTATGTAGGTACATATTGCATCATATCTTTTAACTCTAATGGTGTGGATTCTCAAATAATATTGAGATACATGTATCAGTTTCTCTGAACGCACATCCAGCCCTACATGTAGTATCTATATTATGCCTACCGCGGACTATACGAGCCTTGGTAGGAAGGGCATTTATCCTAGCCCTGACCCAGGCAACATTCAAAGATGTTGAGGCGGAACCCTCTCTGAGTGAAGGGCTTCCCATCGACTGCGAAATGTCTTTCCAATCATTTCCTTTCAAGAGAGTTAGAAACATATATTCCATTATCAAAGGTCTATTGTACTGTTTTAGTTAACGTAGTCTTTTTAATGTTTTAAAATTAAATAGGTGAAATCGTACGTTGCCGGCCTTTGGCAACAAACGATTACCATCTCAGACCTTAGAAGTAGCCTGAAAAAATATAATACCATGTTTGGTATTATTTCTGGGAAAATTCCCATGTTACTCCTCTAAAATAAACTATTATTTTAATGGCTAATATAGCCTACTTTTAGGAGTGCCCCTTTCTTTACAATGTCATTGGCTCTTTACCCAAAATTCTAGTAAAGTAAAATAATTTCTATCTTCAGATCCTTCTTCCACCCCTCCCAAATGCTCTCTACCCACCCTTAATAATATTTATACATATATTAAAAAAACCTGGTTTTTTTCAAATAATTCCCCCACATTACTTTAACCCCCCCCCCCCAAAAAAAAAACCTTCCTTTAACAACTTAACAGCATATGAAGGCACATCGCCGGAATAAGGAGACCGAAAACAACATCCAAAAAGTTAGGTCCAAAATTTCTCCTATTTTTATTCTTCATATATTAATTTTATAACACTTCAGTAATGCCCTAGAATTTGGGGTCAAGAGCCAATGACATTGTAAAAAGAGGGACACTCCCAAACGAAAGGCTATATTAGCCATTAAAATAATAGTTCCATGTCTGGTCTCCAGAGCAGTGTTTCTGGATGGAATAAAAATAAATAGTAAGTAAAAAATAAGTAAAAATCCCTAACCCAACCACGGTAAGAAAGTACTATAGATTCACATATCAACCTTTTGGGTGGGAGCCACATAAGAAGAAGATGGTTTTTAAAAACGACGGGATTGTAAGAAATAAGTTTCTCAAGAATAATTATCAGAAAAGTTCTAATATGAAAAATATAATAAAGTGTTATTATAAGAGTAAACATTTAGGAAAATTTAATTCGCTGATTGATAAACTTAAGAGAAATAAAATCCGCAATTGAAAGCCTCTCTGATTACTTAAAGTCAACTGCAAAAAACAGATAACTCCTCTACTGAAACAGAATTTGTTAAGTAATGTTCAAGCTAGCTGTTGCCGAACGGAAGTACAGGTGAAATCCAAGATTACCTAACCAATCAAAGCTTATAAATACATGCAAGTGTTTATATGTCGCCGGCCCGATTGGTTAACGCACCCGCTCTTCAACTAACAGGTCGTGGGCTCAAACCCCGTCGCGGCATGGATGTTCGTGATTGTCTTTAAGTGGAAGATGAATTTCATTGTGCGGTGTGAGACTGCTTATTGGAGGCCTGAAGTGGCTAAAAAAAAACTCCATGTTTGGTCTCTAGAAAAGAGTTTCCGAATAATGTAAGAATAAATAAAACATGTAAAATGAAAAAAAAAAAAAAAAAAACCTTACCCACCCATGGTTCAAATGTACTATAGGTTTAGTAATAACATTTCGTGGGTGAAACCACATAAAAAAATAAGTGTGCACAAATGAAACGGATGTAAAATTATTTGAACTTAACACAAAATCATCTTAATGCAATTTAATGGATCCAAGTAGAACAGGATTTTGTCTTTAGGTAAAATAAATTTTCATACAGAAAAATCGTACCGTTTATCATTTTAACGATAAAAATGGTCCTACATAATAACGCGCCTAATTTGAAACTGTAAGAAAAGGTAAATTATTTGGCATATTTCGGTAATTGGACCACATTTTTTAATAAGCTATATAAAACTCAATGAATTAATAAAAGATCCGAGAAGTTTCGTAAGTCGTTTGACTTACATCTTCAGGGGTAAAAAGTAACTGAAAGTTAAAACAAAAAGAGATTAATAGTTCATACTGTACAGTTGTAGCCGTCTGATCCTATTAATCTCTTTTTTGTCGTTTCAACTTTGTTACCTTTTACTCCTGAGGATGTAAGTCAAACGACTTACAAAACTTGTCGGATCTTTTATTAATTCATTGTGTTTTATATAGCTTATTACAAAAATGCGGTCCAATTACCGGAATATGTTTCTAAACCACAGAAACCTCCGCTTACAGGTAAATTATTGTCTGACGACTGTGCCTTTCAAGTGAAATTAAAAACTGCTGCACAATCAAGAAACGAAAAAAAAAAAAAAAATCTGAACCATTGAGTTTTGCAAAACGACTTTGGAATCTTTCGACACACCAGTTTAATTGGTTATAGTGGGGGGGTATTATTCAAAAGCTACAAAATGAGTTTTTCCCATGGTTCATTGATTTTCACAAGTAGCCTATAAAATCTGACTGTCCCAAAAAACTTGGGTGATGAATAAAAGGTATGTAGATTGCACTGTATGTGTATTTGAAATTACTATCTGAAATGCATTTGATGAATTTAGTAGCAAATTAATTACAATATGTATTGTTTGTTGATCTGACGCTCATCTTATTGTCTAATTTTAAAATGGAGGATCCACCATATGAAAACTTTGATTTTGATTAAGCGCTCTCGATATTCAGAAAAATAGGCCCACTGCCTGAAACAAAATGGCCGGGCTGGGTTAAAATTGTTAAGTCACATTCGGTCTCAGATATGGGCTACAGTGCTATTGATGTTCAGCTCACTCGACCACAACCAACGCACAAAATCTCTCTCTCCTGAAGTTCAGGTAGCTAGTAGGAAAAAGAAAAGGCAGAACGTCTCTAACACCACTGAACTTGTTGCACCCATGGACGCTTCTGAGAGTAATGTTATAGAGCTATTCCCCCCAATTATTCTCCGTGCAAAGGAGCAGTGGGTAGTCTGGAGCTGCTTGTGCTATGAAAAGTAAACAAATCAGATTCGCAAATGTTAAAAATACCGATGGTGTCCGTATTCAATAGGAGTCAGTAACAGATTACAGTGATCTTACAAAACGTTTAGACGATTCGATGATACCATACCATACCTTTGCTCTGGAACGTGAAAAAATCGAAAGTAGTTCTGAGATGAATTGTTGAAGCACTAAATGATTTTAAGAAACAGGGTCTAGATCCAATAAAAGTTTCAAGGATGCACAGAGACGATAATGTCTTATGCCATTAATTTTGGTTCACATTAATAAGAATCAGCGTGAGATTTTTGACATCGGAACGGTATGCGATTTGAAGATAAAATCCGAATCATTAAGAAGGAAAGCATCACCTGGCCAGTCCCATCGCTGCGAGAAATATGGACATTCATAGAGCGGATGCAAAACAGAATTCCGCTGTGTTAAGTGCAGCGAAAAGCATTCGACAGCTTCTGGTAAAAAAAACTCGTACAACAAAGTGAGCCAATTGTGGAACTCCTCATCCAGCAAATTACAAAAGGTGTAGTCAACATCCAATTAACCAGAAGGAAAAAAAAAAAAAAAACCTCCCGCAATTCCACAACGCCATCGGTGACCAGCAGCACTACAACCTGGAATTTGTAGTAATCTCGAGGTAGTAACCTCAAAAACAGTTCCCTTCAGTCAAAAGTACAAATCCAAAGAATTGTGGAATGCATCTCAACTGGATTCAACACAAGTGCATTTTCTTTCATATAGCTAAAGCATTCGATAAAGTATAGCATAATGGCCTGCTTTATACTTAAAGCACCTAAATATTCAATTCACCTAACTAAGCCTTATCAGATCTTACCTAAGTGGCAGGAAATTCAAAGTCAAAATACAAGGCCTCGTCCACTTCCGAAACCAGAGTTCAAGATCGTTAGCTGCATTTAGTAAGTGCTTAGTTATTACTTTCGAACTGAATGATCTGGTAAGAATGGCAGTATCATCTGCATAATAAGTAGCAATGGTAGATGTAGTACGGGGAATGTCAAACCGTAGCTTGTAAATCTTGAACTGTGGTTTCGGAAATGGAGAATTGGCGAAAAGCACTGTAATCTGATTCACGAGAAGGAAAACAGCACCCCATGATTCAGCAATTATGTTTGACATCCTTATCCCATGGCAACCAGGAACGAAATACTTGGGAATTCGACTTGATAAAAGACTCCATTTTGGATCCCATATATCCTATGTTTACTCCAAGGCCAATAAAATAATCGCCCAACTTTATCAATTAATCAAGACGTAGCCGATTAAGTCCAGAAAACAAAGTGCCTCTTTACAAATCAGTCGTCAGGCTAATACTAACATCATCAGGTTCATCATGAACTCAAAGCTTCATCGAAAGGCCGAAATCCCTCATAGTCTTACTTTCCTACAACGCATACTGCTCTCAAGTATTTCTCACGAGCAACTACTCATCCTAATCAGTTAATATGATTCGCAGTTAATTATAACGAAAACCACATCCTAAAACAAACGACCCAAAGCATTCCTCCTGAACCAGATCTAAATAAAAAATTTTACAGTCCACAACGGATGAGCTCTACGCTCAGCAACCATCCCAAATGTCAATCTTTCCAGACTAACGGAGTGAAAAACATGGGCTTGATATCCAAATTATCAGCTGAGTCAAAAGTAAAAAGTTGAGTGTAGACGATGTTAGACACAGATGTAAATGGAATGGCATGAACCTGCAAAATAACGTTCTATAAAGATGTTTTTACCATAAAGACTTAATTCAGTTTTATATTGGGTTCCCTCAAAAATTAGCCACATAAAAATAAAAAGTATTTGGTAGCACGTGCATGTATTCTTGGGAATGAATTTCCCAAGTAAATTACTGCCAGCTTACTTCACTTGCTTGCATATATCGAAAGTTGATATATATATATATATATATATATATATATATCTGAAGAGAGCACACGTGCTCTCTTCAGCTGAGCCATAAGACGCTTCGCAAATGAGACATCAAGTTTTATGGGATAAATCAGAACTATTAAACCGTTGCTAGGATACAACAGAAAGGAAAATACAGCAATCCCTCGATTAACGCGCTCCTTAAAACAGCCGCATTAATCGAAAACGCACTAATCGAAAATAATAACCTATGGGAAAATGTATAATTCGTTCCTCAGATTTCTTTTTTGATCCTTAATTTATTTAATAAAAGAATTAGAGTATGTCTCAGGGTCTAGTTAAAGGAAAACCATGAAGCTGAAAGACAATAAAACATATTCAGAATATAAATTTATTATTCTGCTTCTTAACAAAGAATTGAGCTAACGTAGTTTGGCGGGTTCTACTTCTTTTTTTAATGCAACTGACGGTATGGCCCTATTGCCTCTTCTGCAAATTTTACTGGTTCTCTCTTCACCAGGGTCAGTCTCTCAGCATTGTTGCTTAAAAACTTCGATTGTACGAAAACTATTTTCAAATTGTTTCTGTGAAACCTCTTTGGGCTTGTCAGTGATTAAATTTTCTTCAGGATCTTCCCGCTGGGCATCTAAATTTAGCAGGTCAGAATCACTGAACTTCTCAATGAGATTTAATTAACCTAGATTCATTTGAAAAGCCTCTAAAATCATTTGCACAATGTGGAAGAATGTGCTTCCAAACGGCTTGCATATTGCTAGCAGTAATTTCATTCGACTTTGCGACATTATAACCAGGCTGAGATTTCTCTGATTTGGCTAGAAAAGTCTTAGAAAGCATTCGCTTCCAAAAAAAAAAAGGCTGGTTTCATCGACATTAAATATTTGTTGATCATAATAGTCCCCTTCTTACACAATTTTCTTCAAAATCTCTGGATATCTCCTTATCTGCACTTGCAGCTTCGCCTGTGATTAGAACATTATGTAGGCTATTTCTCTTTTTGAAAAGCTCAAATCACCCAGCACTAACGTGGAATTCTTCTTCTTTTCCATCATTGATAGCCCTTTCTTTTCAGGTTACAAAGAGACAATGCTTTTGATTTAATAAGGCCAGTGTTTAGCGGGATTCGTTTTTGGTTACAATCTTCGATCTATGTAAAAAGAGAAGTCTCTCTAATTCAATTATTATAATACTTTGATTTCTAGTGCACGCATGATGAACTTGAAGCAGCCTTACCTTTCTCTTTGTATTCAGCAGTTGATTCACCCATTTTTGTGTTCTTATCCTATCTTTGCTCTGGACTCGCCATGTTCATTTTTCTTTATTATTTCAAGTTTTTCTTCCAATCGGATTACTTTTCGAATCATTTTCCCACTTCTGTTTTTTGCTCACTAATTCTTTTACTCATGATTAAAGGTTAGGAAAATAATTTAAAATAAAAAAGCAAAGAAAACAATTGCACGAGATATGATCAGCAAAATGCTATGTAAAGCAGACGACATAAATTTTGGCGGTAAATTTGGAACATAGTGTACATGGAAATAATATAGTATGCCATTAAAAAATCTTTGTAAAATGTTTCAAATCGGTAACTAAATTATTTCATCCTGGCGAGTGATTTTTTTAAAATAGTAAGCCATAAAAAATGTATAGATCGAAAATTTTTTAAATCTGTAACATTTATTTTTAAGATGTATATAGGTGCACTAATCGAATTTGGGTATCGAAAAAAAAAAAATGACGCATTAATCGAGAGATTACTGTATGTCAATCTTTGGAAATAGCATTAGATCCTAAACCTTTAAATATTAGCCAAAGTATTAACTTGTCTGAATACATCCTAACTTTCATTAATCAAGACGTTTTGTCAGGTTCACGCGATTGTTTAAATACGCAGTCATTCGAAACAATTAGAAATACCTTAATTTTTAAAAAATAACATCAGCTTCTTTTGTATAATTGCATAACAGGTTGTCACCTTTGTTAGTTCTTACTGTTTTGTCTACTAGTTTATTTACACCTTAAGAAATCCAGTACAATTCGGATGAAACATCGTGTTACTAAGTAAATAAATGTTATCAACTTATTCCGGTGTTCTGTCTTATAAACTTGAATCATATATATATAAATTGGTGAAGGACATCTAACCTCAGACACCCCATTAGTTATTTTCTTAATTAGGTAAATAATAGCATATTTTTCTATATTTGTCTCTAAAGCATTAAAAGGACTATTAAAATTATCGTAGCGATTGGGCAATTTCAATGGCAAAGTTGTGCAAAACATATCTTTTTTTACACAACTTTGCCATTAGAATTGCCCAATCGCTACGATAATTTTAATAGTGATCATAAATACCAAATTTCGTTAAATTTAATCAAGTAACGAAAGAATTATTTCGAATCCTATTGCCAATAAAAAAAAAAAAAAATAGTCCAATTACGACAACAAAGATAATTTCGACAATAAAACTGTTTATGCAGGCTAAGTAGTAGCTAAGAAAACTTGAAGAGAAAATTGCTGAAGAACAAACTAAAAAACAGGATTTTTAGCTTTCAAACGAATAGTTGAGAAGTAAAGAAATTATAAAATGACCTATTAAAATCTGATTGATCCCGAACGTCGTATACCTAAAGGGAAGCGTTCAGAGTATAAGTTATGCATAAAATCCAAATAGAGAATATAATACTTAAGTTGTATATCAACCATTAAAAGGGATAAAAGAAAGTGTGACATTAAATCATGCAAGGAAGAGTTGAACTAATTCTCCAGTTATTGTTTAAAATCCAATCACATTATAGATAAACGGTATTCAGTGATAAAATCAGAGATATTACACAGTTCTTTGCGTGACACAGATGACGTTAAACTCATAAATAACTCCATTACAATTTTTTGACTAAATTAAATAATCGTTTTAACAAACTGGAATGAAAATTCACTATATAAGACAAAAAGCTCAGGTCCTGATCTGTTCATCGGCGCCAGAGACAATTTTACGACGCGTCTTACCTCTCATGTTTTTTTTGTTCTACATTCCCTTAAGATGCACTGAGTCTCTTCGCTAGAATGTTGCAAGTTTTTTTTTTTTTTTTCACTCGGTTAGACTATAAATTATATACTGTATTTAGTTTAATCTTTTATCCAAGTATAAGCAAACAAAGTTTGTGCCTGAAGTATCTTCAGGACTGGGGCAACTCGTGGCAAAGGTGGACTGACTTCACATCGCTTGCCTTAGTATCCCATAATGAAAAGCACATCTCCTTGCGGACATGTATAATGCTATGTATTATGGGAAGGGTCACTACCCAGACCGGTTTCGACCTTTATTGAGGTCTCTTCAGTGGGAACCAGACCCCGAGGTGATACCAAGGTTGAAGCAATGCAGAAGTCATATTTCCATATATGAGTTGCCAAAAGGTGTCAAACCTTATTAAATTACTCTGGATTAGAGAAAGATGTTGGAAGTTTTCTTTCACTTGGTTAGACTATAAATTATATATTTTGTTTGCTTACACTTGGATAAAGGATTTTATGAATATATATAATCTCTTCGCTAGAAGTTTACAGTCATTTAATACAGCCATTTGGCTATTCTTCTGCAACCAAAGCGTGTATTATGTCTAGATGTGTTCACAAGACCGGTTGGCTTACCTATGAAGGAATACCTCAAGACCTTCGTATGAGACCGGCTAACTCAACTAAAGCTGAAAATATATAACTTTTCAACTTTAGTATATATTATTTCTCGAGTCATTGACGGGATTTGAATCTAGCTTGTTTCATCGCGGATGAACTAAAGGCTCACTTTCCCATTAGCATCAGCCATAACACTGGATTAATTTCTTTCAGTAAGTATTATACATCGTCTTCATAAAATCACAAAAGGCAGTCCATTGATGATTATCTGTAGTAGTAAAAGAAATATTCCACAGAAAATAAAATGTTACTCAAAACCAGCAATTCTCAGCTGCTTGTTCGTGATTTCTCCCCTCCTCCGGTTTCACGAAGAATTTTAGGGAGATGTAATTGCATTTTAGAAAGGTAGGTAATAGCTATTATTTTTATGGCAATATAGCCTACTTTCGTTTAGGCTTTTTACTCAAAAGCTTAGGGCATTACTGGTGTGTTATAAAAACCGATATATAAGAATAACATAGGAAGAAAATTCGGACATGCCTTTTTTTTTGGATGTTGTTGCTGTCTCCTTATCCCGGCGACATGCGTTCATCTGTTGATTGGAAAAGGTCAGGGGTGGGAGTCCTTGATCTTTTCCTATCAATCCTGCCTCTTCCCCCAAAAATAGTTTCTATTTCAGATCCCCTCCCAAAGCGCTCTCTGCCCACCTTTAATAATATTATACTTATAAAAAACCCGGGTTTTTTCAAATAATTTTACCACATTGCTTTATTTCCACTTTTCCCAAACCCCCCTTCCTTTAACAGCTTAAAGCAGATGAATGCATATCGCCGGGATAAGGAGGCAGCCAACAACAACATCCAAAAAATAGTATGCCCGAATTTTCCTCCTATATTATTCTTCATATATCGGATTTTATAACGCATCAGTAATGCCCTAAGATTTTGAGTAAAAAGCCAATGACATTAAAAAAAGGGGCACTCCTAAACGAAAGTAGGCTATATAGCCATAAAAATATTAAGTTACTTAGAGGAGTAATATGGGAATTTTCTCAGAAATAATACGTAGGTAATAGAGCTTGCTTCAGTTTCTATTTTGTAATCAAATAATAAAGCATTCATATATAAATCATTTTTTTCTTCCTTTAAAGCGGGCAAATCTGGGAGCCCCGAGTGACTGGAAAGTGAGCATGCGGGCAGTTAGCGGAGAGACAGATGCTCGTGACCAGTGTGCTTCAATATTCGGTCCAGTAGCCACTCAGTGATCTTATTATTCAGCTAAAACACTACTAGCTGCAGATGTAGTTCTGGCAGTTATACAGTATTAAATCTTTTTAGCTGATTCTTATCCCTGTATTTTTCCAAACGTGTCTACGAGAATACACTTAATATAAGAGGAATGGGATTTTAAATGCCGTTAAAGGAGAATTATGAACAATTAAAAACAATAAGGTGACCAATAATAAGTTTCGCCGTCAAATAGCTGGCAGCTTCTTCAGAATCCAAGTACGAATTAAAAAATGCAAAGAGCATTAGCTTATAACTAAACAGTTTAGTTATAAGCTAATGTGATCATTCCTATTGTGAGCAACGCCGGTAAGACGTTCATATTTTCTAATTTTAAAATTTCTCACATTCTGATTAACCTCAGGATAAGGCTGTGAATTTTCCAGATCGGTTTATAACATTCTTATTCTTCCAATAATGCAGCAATGCGAGCGGTACCAGTCTCTGTACTGGACATCAATATTTGAACATGGAAATTTGTGTGTGTGTGTGTGTGTGTAGGAATATCACTGAGTTTTCAGGATAACTGATGAGAATAAACTAAATAAACTGGTGGAATAAAAGTCTAGTTCTGCTTCCTTTTTATTCTCATCTCCTGGGACGCTAATTGTTCTCTTCTTAAGAAAACTGATAATACAAACCTTTTGAGTATGGAAGGAAGAAAGGTTAACGTTATGTATAGCTAAATTTACGATAGCTCACATTGCGGTATTATTGTTACCAATAATATTTTCCTAACCTCGCACTCCCCCCCCCCTCCACTAATCACAATATGGTGGCTGAATACAACCAGTATGCCTTACTTGGAAGAAAATTTCTGATCGCGAAGTATTAAACAATCGACTTGAAGTGATTCGTTCATGCGGTTTCCTCCATAGGAACCAAGAATTAATTTTACATGACATGCACGCGGAATCTCCGACTGGATTCCACATTTTTATTAATAATAATTACTATTGAGATGAACTATGCCAATTGAAAATATTGAGAACAGATGACTTAAAACGCTGAGTTATCAATAAATGTCTCATTCTTTTTCTTTTTTTTTAAGTATTAAAACGTTTTACTTTAAGAGTATAAGCTCTGCATTCTGTAATTAATAATTAGACATTGGAAGATATTGGAAGATAATTTGGTCATTTCATTATTGTTAATTACTTGTGATTTCCTTTTGACATTAAAATTCCAGTTTTATTTTAACTGATATACTATTTGTTTGTGTACTGTAATGGATCTTAATTCAAGACATTAAATAGTTAAAAGGGGTATAAAAAAATGATAATTGTACAAATTCAGCACAAGATATCTTCACAAACCGATAAATTGCATCCATTTGATCATAAAGCATATGCGCATCAAGATGTGATAGTACTTCAAAAATAACTAAGCGAAAATAAGTGATGGTTATATCCAATCTGGATTTTAATTTTATTGGAGAAGTGGCTAGAAAATAACAACTCGAGACTTCAAATCGTCGAAAACTAACAGGCAAAAATGATAAGAGTACCAGTTTATTTGTTTAAAAGCAATTCGCAAGAATTCAAAATATCTAATACTGATTCACATTTGCTAGTTATTAATCAGTTTGTTTAATTTCTTGCCTAATCCGAGCTTTATCAATATTACGTATATCTCCAAGACCTCATCGCGGAAGGTCTCCACACCACACGATTCACTATCTACGCTTAATCCGTCATCTACAGGCTGTCACTATCCGCGATCTTTGCACACTACACCATCTACAGACTGTCACTATCCACCATCTTTTCGCACTTGCTAACTCAGGTTCAATTCAAAAAGCGCATATAAAGATTCCTCTCGTCATGGAGAGAATCGAACCCCAATCAAAGGGCGCACTGCCGAATCGCTCTTCCAACTACGCTCTTGGTTGTTAATAATTTTTATTAATAATAATTATTATTATTTTAATTTTTAATAACTCATACTTTTGAGTTTTCTACTCAGTTATCGTACAAAAAATAAATAATAATAATAAAATAAAGAAAAGAGTTACGATATCGCTTATTTAGTAATATGAAGCTTCGTATTACTAAATAAGCCGAAAAAGATGAATATGCAGCTGTTTTTTCGTTCAGCTTCTTTGTTATAATTTCAAGCTTGTTTAAATTAAAATGGACAGTTGTGTTTATAAGTGTTGATATTTGTTTGTTTGTTTCTAGGGCTTCTAAGAATACATTTTTTCCCTTTAAATTTATTAAATTTCTCTTCTTTTTTTTTTTTTTTATTGGAGTGTAATTTTCAGTGTTTAATGTTTACTTTTACATACATATTTTCTTGAACAAGATAGTCACAGGAAATAATCTACATAATTTTAGTATGAGGAGGGGGGAGACACCATTGTTAAACATGAAATTCGCTTACCACGCTTTTTTTTTTTTTTTTTTTTGTCAGTCCCAAATAATCATGGGTAAGTGGACATACACTGTACTTTTCTCAGGAAACTTTCAACCCGATCGGCCAAAAATGAATGGGCTGTATGGGGAAGAAGGGGTCGAATGCAAACTTCTCTATACGTCACATCGTTGAACTGATTTCGATCAAATTAATAATAACTTAGATTCTAAGGCAGGAGTCGACAACCGGCGGCCCAAACGTGCATTTTTTGGAGGCTCATAAAGGTTGACCATACTTACATGGCATGTGGCCCATATGAGAATTATTTAAATAATACAAATAATAAATTAATCATGAGTAAATAAATATACAAATAAATTAAGGTAATTAATAAATAAAGCATCGAAATGCGATTATTTTTGAACCCTTTTACTGTCGACATTGATAACGTACCAAACCAACTACAGATGGAAGTTTTGGAATTATAACACAATGAAACATTAAAGAACGCATTTTCGTTAGAAAATATCCAAAAATTTTATCGATGCTTACCAAAAATATTTGAAGGATTAATCAGTTTCGCAAAGATGACAGTCGCATTTGGAAGCACATACATTTGCAAATAAGCATTTTCTGCCATGAGTTTTAGAAAAAATAAATTTTTTTCTCGACTGACTGATGAATATTTGCATGCTTCGATTCAAATTTGCACCTCAGGTTATAAAGTGGATTAGATAATTTGACTAAGGGAAAACAATCACAAAAGTCACATTAAGCAGAGACACACACATTGTGATGCACAAACTATATTACTTTGTTTTTATGTGATAATTTTTCGTTGAGTTTCGTTTATATGCTTATTTCATATCTCGTACTTTAAATATTTCTGTTTTTTTTTTTAAGATTGATATAATAAAAATTGATACCTTAAGTATTTTTTTCATTCATTATTTTCTCTTAATTAAACGCTTGCGGCCCGATTATTAAAAATAAAAGTTGAATGTGCCCCGCGAGCCTGAAAGGGTTGCCGATCCCTGTTCTAAGGCATACATTTTTTCACATTTTAACTCTGAAATTGATGGCGTCTTACAACTGCTGTCAAAAAAGTTAACAATCGTCAAGCGAGGGATTACACTCTGATGCCGCATTGAAAAGAAACGTTATTACGTAAAAACAGACTTGGGAGCCATAAATTTGATATTAGTGAAGAAAATATTGCTTATCACATGTCAAGCAATGCAACTGAAAGTAACAAACTGCCAAATGCTTTGGAATAGATGAAGGAAATTTCAAAGGAATGAGAGGTTTGTGTGACAGATTGATGCGTCGTGCAGGACTATCATTAAGCGTCAAATGTCTATTTATCAAAAGATTTGCTGCTGATTTTGAACCAAAGCTGCTTAACCTCCAACACTACGTGATCCGAGTTATGAAATCATAACTAAGTCAAATAGGAAATGCAGACGAAACCCCCAGAGTACTAAGATATGCCTCGAAATTATACTGTTAATTAACGCTAAAGATGTCACAAGAGCACAGGTCAGCAAAAGCAGCGTACCAATGGGATATCATGTATAACTGCCTACGGCCGAAAGTTGCCTCCATATTTAATTTTGAACTAGAAAATGATCCCTACGAAGAGGATCTTCCGCTAAGATTTTGTTATACGTGCACAAAAATGAAAGAATGACATCTGAGCGAATGGAAGACTGGCTAATCTGGAATAGACGTCCAAAATTTCTGCGTAACCTACCTAATATTTTTTTGTAACTTGGTTGTTTTTCATGATGGTATGACTAGTAAGATGCAACTCCCTCGACGTTTTGTTGACGTTTCCGTCAACAAATTGTATTAAGGAATGAGTCTTGGTTGTTGTACGAAACTTCCTTCGATACTTTCTGGTGAGATAAAGTGTACCCTAGCAACAAAACTTCCTTCGATACTTTCTGGTGAGATAAAGTGTACCCTAGCAACAAAACTTGGACAAACAGATGTCAACTATTTGGAAGAAAATACCAGAAAAATTAGTGGAGAACCCATTTAAATAAAAGCTGCGACGCACTGATTAGCTCCAAGGACGATATTTTGTGGCACTACTCAGATATCATCACCGAGTCCAAAAATGATTCGAAAAAATCCGACTCTGAATGTAAACAAGTCGTGCGCACTGCTAGTGATATAGAAAAACGTGGAGTGTAATATGTAAATATATGCAATATAATATATATGAAGTGTGATATGTATATGCTTAAATGTTATGGTGTGTAGATATCAATAAGTGATACTGAAAATGGCATCTTAGAACAGTAGATGGTAGTTATTTTCAGACTCTCGTGAAATTTCAGGCAGGTTAGACGTACTCAGATGAAACATTTTGTGGTGCTTATACAATTAGTGAGGTCCATGGCTTCATTCAGATGACCGAATACATCAATCATGTTGGGTATTACAAAAAAGGAAAATAATGTTTTAGGTATGGATAGTGATAATGTATCTTCTGAAAATACTAGTTCTATCAAGAGAGAAAAATCAGAATCTAGGCAGTATCCCCCTTTAAAAAATTAAGAAGAATATACTATGCTATGCTAAAATGTAACTTGGTCAAGATAGCTGGCGCCTGGTTTTACTGTTGAATATATATATTTTTTTAATTCCGTGCAGTTTTCAGCGCGGTGTATATTTTGAAAAAGTACTAGAGTAATCTCCACAGAACTCCACGATACTATTGAAACGTGCTTCTAACTTGCTCCATAGCTTTTGTCTTTTCTATACAAAAATTAAAAAAAAAAATATATATATATATATATATATCCTTTCTGGAAAATATTTAACAGTTAACATTAAAATGCAAAATGTGATTATATACATCAAGAGAGGAGAAGGACAACGTAATCAGTTGCAGTTCGCTGAACGGATGCAAAGTTAGTAAGAGATAAGGGAAGAGCTACCTGCAAGGTACGGTTCACTTAATGAATAGTAAGGTCAGAAGGTAAAGGTAGTGTTCACAGCCGTTTCCTCCTCCGCCCAGTTTCATCCTGTAAAAACTTCGTACGTCAAGTTCGACGCTGAAAGCAATGTGAAGCGATACCGGCATAGTATCGAACTTCCTCGTTATTGTTTATATAACACGAATGGGATCTACATATGCAGCTGTTCACATTGTGGAAAAAATATGTACACAAATGTATATGGAAAATGAATTATTTCAGTCATTCCAACACACAAGATAAGTGATTATATCCCTTCCAGAAATGAATTGCCCTTCGCAGAATTTTACAGATTAGAGTTCTCCCACGTAAGGCCTGTATCACCCATCTGAGAACTGCAATTCTGACTTTTAAAAGAAGTTAAACGTGTATGCAAAGAAATGTTATATATATATATATATATATATATATATATATATATACATACACACACACACACACACACACACACACACACTGAAATATCGCTTTACTTCCACCTAATACTGTGTAACACATTTTGTGCCATTTGCCTTGGCATTAACTCAACAAAAATTAAGAAAATGTTCTACAGAAACGATAGCCTATCAAATCAAAATATTCTGGGAGTATAAATCAATACACCTAACATTTCGTTTTCTGCGTCATCACAAGTTCAATAGAGTTCAGATCAAGAGCGACTAAGTACAGATGTAAAGCGCGCGCGCACACACACACACACACACACACACACAGAGAGAGAGAGACTCTCATTTCCTGAAACATAGCACGATGTTAGCCTTATCGCATAACGTGCTATCTTGCTGGAAATAGCCATCAGCAAACAAGTAAATACTAAGCACGAAGAAATGCAGCTGTTAATATATTGCGGCAACGATTTGAACCCAAACTGATATGAGGAAACATATTGTACTACACACCACCTGCCATTTATCCCGGTGAACATATATCATGACTGGGATAGGTATGAATTACCGTATTTTTCGGACGATAAGACACACCCCACATTTCTGAGACGATTTCTAGAAAAAAAATATTTTATTATATAAAGATATTTACAAATTCTTACTTAAGTTTTATTTATTGTTACAATCATTTGTATTACCAATATTCAGTTCATCTTCACTCTCGGTACTATCACTCGTCTCGTTAATATCACCGTTCGTATTACTTTTGTCTGAACTATTGTTGTCACTCCCTTCAAAAACTGCATCATCTTCGGTACCATCCATCGCATTACTTATCCCGCATTTCTTAAATTACTTTATAATCGTCTCTTCTTTCACAGCTTCCCATGAATTTTTCGCCCAAGTACATACTTCTGATATTGTTGGCCGTTTCATACGTCCTGTTGCTGTAACATCGTGATTTGGCTTTGCCATCCATTTGTTCCGCTCTTCCCGCATAAAATTTTTGAATGATTTATTAATAGATCCATCCGAGGGTTGTAATTGACTTGTAAGGCCTCCAGGAATGATAGCTAATTCTGTATTCATTTTTTTTTAGAAGCTTCTTGGTTGATTCTGTTTTATGCGCTCTGAATTGATCCCACACTAACATCGCAGGATTTTTAAACAACGCACCTGGACGTTTTACCCATAACTTTTGTATCCATAATTTCATTTTTGTTTCGCCCATCCAGCCTTTTATCTTGAACGTGGATAATAATGCCATGAGGAATTTCGTTTCTCGGTAACGTTTTTCTCTTGAAGATTAACATGGGGGAGGTAGTTTTGTTCCGTCCGCGCAACAAGCTAAACTACAGTGTAGCGAGTTTTTTCGTCACCTGTTATTTTGATCACTATTGATTTGGTGCCTTTTGAATCTACTCCGATTTGAAGGAACATCAATAGTTAGAGGCACTTCATCCATGTTCGCAATTTGATTAAGCTCAAAGTTAAATTTCCTTCCGCTGATATGACAAATCTATGGAATTCTATAATTTTAGCTTCATAGTTAGCCGGCATTTTTTGGGCTAGAGTGGTTTTTGTACGCATGCATAACCCGTGTCTTTTCATAAATCTGAAGCACCAAGACGGTGATCCGTTAAAATCTAACATTCCATTAGCAGTTGCCCATCGTTTCGCTTCAAAAATTACCATTTTCGTAGAAAGAGATATTCCCATGTTTCGATGATTTGTTACCCAATTTTTCATTTGCACTTCTAATTCTGGCCATTTTTCTAGGTGAGAACGGAATGTTTTCTTGTGTTTACATAGCAGTTTTAATTGTTCCTCTTGTTTTCTCCACTCAAGAACCATTTTTTCTGTTGGTGGTGGACCAAAATGTCTTTCTGCTGTTCTGTTTCCATATTGTTTTGCATAATTTATCACATTTAATTTATAACTCACGTTATATGAAAGTCTTTTTTGTTTTACACTAATTTTTTCTAATTTTACATTAAATTTTTAACGACTTATAAAAAATAATTCAAATGAACCGTATAAAAGCGCATATATTTACATACTAATTGACGCTCTAAATCGGTGATTCACTCACATGATGACTGGGTACTTACCTTCAGTGGCGTACTTACTAATTTTATTAACATATTGCGCCAGTAATTGAACTTCGCTAACAGCTTCCATACAGTGTAAAGATTCGTATTTTAATGTTACCTTCGGACCATAAGACGCACCCCAATTTTAAGACGATTTTTCTATGTAAAAAGATGCGTCTTATGGTCCGAAAATACGGTATATCAAGATATTTAAGAAAATGATGCGTAATACGAGAGAAGAGAATATACAGTCATTATTCTACGCCAGTTTATCTGTTTTGAGGAGAGAAAGAAAACCAAAAAGAAACTTTATCTAAACGAAAGACTCTCCAATCTCGCACTAGACAGTTAACTGACTTAGATGGAAATGAACCCCAATGAGCACACGTTTCTTAAGAATGCGATGCAAAGACGTCTTGACCGTTTCGTCTACACAATGGAATGGACAAACTTAATGGTGCTTACTATATATTAGTAGTAGGAATAATGGGTCTATAAGCTTGATAGTGCTTACTCTATATCTTGATCCATCCATTAGCACGATGTAATTTGAATTCGGATCAGGATAACTTTTTCTTGATCTTCAAATGATTAGTTTTGATAACTTGGCCTACAAATGGTAGGCACAGTTCTCTGTTTTTATGCTGACAGACGTTATGTAATGCATTTGAAGTAGCTTCTGAAATGCACAGGAGTGCGATGCACACTGAGATCTAATATTTTGTGTTTAGTGACCATAGTTGGTCACTAAAGTTGACCATGGAATGTCATTTGAGCCATTGTGATTTTTAAAAAAATATAATAATAATCCTCCATTGGTTTTCGGTTATGAAGTATTATTTTCCAGCCACATTCATTTCGCTGGCCAGATGGTCATGGTATCTATGGGGATTATTTTTGATAATCTTTGATGGCAGTGCTTAAACATCCAAAAAGCACTATTTCCCTAATACATATATGGAGGGATACACTGTTTTGCCATAATATCCAAATCTGTTAAATAACTGATTTTACCCAATGACTGTGCCACGTCGTCCACAAACACCCTTCAAGACGTGGTAAACGTTATTTATCGTATTCTAATAAGTGGTTCTAATCGTCATTAGCACGGATTTTTATTTTATTATTTGACGTTCAGAATAAAATTTACATTAAAAATTGGTTGTTAGCTGAGTAACATTATCTCGGAAATAATTCAGAGCCATGAAGCATCAGTGCATTATGCTTGTCATTATTACCTACTCTTTAGAATACCCATAGTAATGAAAATGCTCTAATAGGTTACCAGCTATCAAGATTGCAGTATACGAAGCTTGGAAAGAAGTCAACAGACACCCTCATAAGCAAGATGCATCGCGCCATGTAACAAGTCACGTGTTTGAAGCCGGTATAAATTGGAAGAATATGTTCTCAAGTCAGTGCAACTGTGTCCAAGCGCAATGGCTGCGAGAAGGGAACTCACGGAGTTTGAAAGAGGCGTTGTGACAGGATGCCATGTTGCAGGCCTATCTGTTCGGCAAACTTGGCTATCCCAGGTCAATAATACCATACTAAGTTGGAAGCACAGGGAGTCAACTGCAAGTACTGGACGTGACCATTGGGTACTACGAAAATAATATGTAAAAGCCGCCATGTTGAATGCGGAGTTTCAGGCATCGACTGGAACACGAATCTGCACAAAAACATGGGTTTAAACAACATGGATTTCCGCAATATGCAAGCCTCACATTAATTACCCGAACCAACCAGTATGCAGTGTATCTTCAGTGGTACAAAGAGCGTGTACAGGCGGAAATCTCTGTTATTGAGCGACGAATTGAGCTACACCTTCTACCGAGCAGATGGGCTTGGGGTTATGCACTCACCAGAGTGCGTAATCCCAACTTCTGAAATTCGGAGGTAGTGGTGTAATGGTATGGCCCTCTTTTTCCTGGTTTGGTCTCGGACCTCTGTGGTGTCAAGAACACTGAACTCCGAGAGATATCTGAATATTTTGGACAATTCACTGCTTCTTACTTTGTGGCGTTTCTAAGGAACTGATCATTGTCTTTCAGCAAGACAATGCACCGTGTCATAACTCTGCTGCTGTAATTGCGCGTGGTTTGTGGACATGAACGTCGCCACAGTTAACGCCACAATTGAGCCCTAATCTCAATCCTATGGATCTGTGAAATGATCTGGAGCGTCAGGTGAGTTCAAGGGACGTCCACTCCACAAGTCCAGGACCTCATTACATGCTTACAGGAAGAATGGTCCAAAATTCCCATTGAAAGTATGCCCCGTAGGACAGCTGCAATCGCAGCGAATGGAGGTCATACATCTTAAGTTGGTCGGCATGGCTGTTTGTTCTTCACACTATGGTGTCAATTGACTTCTGTCCAAGCAGTGTATATTTTGAAGTATCACAAATACCGAATTTTTAAAAAAAAAAATGCACTCAAAGCACAGCAATTAATTGATCGTAGAGACGATAAATGAATCTAAATAGGTGTTGTGAACATTCTGCTAAGCCAAAGGCAAAAAATGGGCGATATTTCATAACCTAAGCTAACTTTTGAGACACCTGTCAGTTTTTATTTTCAATCTAAAGCCACCATAATAATTGCGAATACGATGAAAATATCAAAATTCGAACTCTTTACGCTGTATTTCATGAACCTGCTAATTCATTCTTATTAAAGTTATATGCATACTTTGTGCCACAATGAATCTTTCTTTTCTTACCTGACTGTTTGATGATTTTTTTTTTTTTTACTACACTCGGGCTTTTTTTTAATTGAAAAATGACGTTAAGTGAGACTGCTGCAGTTTAACACGTTCATTGCCAAGCTGAAAATTGGAATTTCGTATGGTGGCCAATTTTTTTAAATTTTTTATTTAGTTAGCGACGTCCACGCGATAACGCGTGATCGCCCGTTTGGTGAGAACTCGCATCGCGTGATTGGCAATGAACGTTCATTGCCAAGCTGAAAATTGGAATTTCGTGTGGTGGTCAATTTTTTTATTTAGTTAGCGACGTCCACGCGATATCGCGTGATTGGCAATGAACGTGTTAAGGGCTGCATTTAAGATCTCTACGATTTTCCTACATCTTAATTTTGGTTTTAATCCAGAGCATTTGCAAAAATGAGGTAAAAGTATTTGAAACGACAAATGAAAAGGTGTTCAAATTACAACTAATGAAGATTTGTGTTCGACTGCGGTGACAAATTGAATGCCGTCATTATACAAGAATATTATTTCGAAACGCAAGAATGAAAAAGTACCTGTATCATTTTAGAAAAAAATGGAGGGAAAAAAACGCCTATTTAGGAGTCTTAGCATAAAAGCTCGTTAACCAGCAGGTTGCGAGTTCGAATCCAGTAGTGGATATGAATGTTTGTGAACGTCGTGGGAGGTGAATTTCTTCTCCTGGTGTGATATTCCCACCACCACCACTTAATAGAGGCCTGAAGTGCTTGAAAAGTTCAATGTTTGACCTCTACAATAGGATGTGGATTATGTAAAAAATAAAAATATTTTTAAAATAATAAATGAGGAATAAAAAAAAAAAAAACGTAAGGCTTTCCACGATACTAGGGTGACAAGCTTTTGTGGGTGGTAATCCCATGAAAAACAATAATAAATAAATAAAAGAACAAAAAAAAAAAATCGCACTAGCTTAAATTGTGATAACGGTACTATACTAGAATCCTGTTACGAAGCGCTTTAAGAATATTAAGAAAACGACTTTAGACTTAATTATGACTTCGAAAACTATTAAAAATTACAATACCAATAATTATTTTATAGCCAAACTACCCTGGATGGCTTATGGGTAGCAGTTCCGCTTTTCAACTTATGTTCGAATTCCATCGTTACATGGTTATCTTTGAATGTATTTAGGCGGTAGATGATTTTCTTCCCTTGGAATAGTGAGACTACCATGATAAAAGTAGCATGCAAGGTATCCAGATCATTTAATACAAACTGTTATATATTTACAACCTTTCGTGGGTGGGATTTCATAAAAATAAAGTGCCAAAACAATGTTTGCATCTCAAACTTAAGCATCGAAAGTGACCAAGATCTTATGAGAATACAACTTTCCACGTGAGTCGCTTTGGTATTGCATTTTTGTGTCTTTTCTTCATAATTATCGGATCAATTGAGAATCCTTTTATGAAAATATATAACTTTCAAACATCAGATTCCACGGAAGATTTTTGTCTTCAGGTTTTTCTAATCTCTGATGAAAAAAAAAAAAAACAGTTCGAAACAGCTGTCTGAACAGCAAAACCCTTATCAAAAGCACTAATAGCAAGTACGGTATAATAATATAAGACGCTTTATTTTACAATATGTTCATACTACGCTTTTCAATATGACTAAATCCATTTGTACGATTCTGCTGTACAATCATTTTAGGGACACGTGGATCTCGTGAATCAACGACGTCACTGCTCATTAAATCTCTGCGTTTTAATGTTTAACTGTGAATTATAAACTGTTTATAACTATTTTATTGTTATAGATCCTAAGATGTTTTACTGTTTATAACTATTTTATTGTTATAGATCCTAAGATATGGTGCATCGAACGCTGAAATAGGCCACACACTGTACCTTGTATCACTATTGTTACTGTCGTTAAAAACAAAGTTCTTAGTATATACTGTATAGTGAAAAGTGCTACTCTAGGCCTAAGGGAACCGTGGCGTGTTACCTTAAGCCAGCTTAGTCAGAATAAACGCAAAAATAAAGTTTGCGTACCTGGCGTAAGTAAATGGTCACGTCATTTACGCATGTATATGACTGCTTAAAAACGTTATTAAACCAAAAATTGCTAGCATCTACAAGCGGAGGAGAATAAATAAATAATAAATAAAAGGCAGTGATACCTATACGACGGTGGTCAGGAACATGATGATATATGGGGATTTAATATCCCCTTAATTTAAGTAATGATATATGTTCACTGGGATAAACGACAGGTGGTGTGTAGTGTTTCCTCATATCAGTCTGCGTCCAAATCGTTGCCGCAATATCTTAACGTGTCGTATGACCAGGGTATTGCTTGTGTATGGTTTCTGATCAGAGTTGGTCTTAATGAAATAAAGACAAAAAATAATTAAGGTTGTATTCTCATTATCTCTCGGTCATTTTCAAAACAATTTAAGTTTTAGAGTTATGTTCTACGATTCTCTTCGACGTTTCCTTAACACAGAACTGGTGTTTATCGTTTGGCAAATACAATTGCTTGATTTAAACCAAAACTGAGATGGCACAGACTTTAGTAAATACTACAACATGAATCTAACATGTAATTTAGCATTTTACAAAATGCACCTGGAAGGCACCAGAGATCTATCGAACTAATCAATATCTACATATAAATCAGTGCGCAATTATATCTAAAAAAAAAAAGTTCAAAGTTCCTGTTAAGAAAAAATCCTTTAAGCAGAGAAGGGGAATGAACTATTCAAGGTTGTTAGTACCTGCAACATTCAGGCTACGAATAGGAAAACTTATCAGCACCACCATCAAATATTCTGTTTTAATCATACTACTACTATGCTTTCAATCCACAGATATACTGAGAGCAAAACTAGCAAAGCTACAAAACAGCTTCGGAAAATTCGGTTTATTTCAGCGCCAATGACCTGCACTTATGTGCATTTACTACCCTAGAATCACATCAGACGTGCTCAGTAGTTCCTACGCAGCTTTTTGCCACTTTTGTATGCGCGCAAGCGAGCACACATGCATCAAGGAACAACCTCTAACAACGAGTCGCACCCCCATTTATGCTCAAAATAGCCTCAACCGCAAAAGTAGGTATTCCAGGAAGTGCTCGGCATCCCAGGAAGACTTCACATCCCAAAGTTAGCTCCGATTTAACTCGGGCAGATCCCTATTGTAAACGCCTTCATTTCACGGATGAAGAAATGGATTGAAATTCGGTGATTGTATAATGCCGCTGAAGTAATCTTCATGCTCCGGGAATTATTCTGAAGAGATGTGCTGTATAGTCATATCACAGTGCACTATCCTGCTGGAAGAAACCGTTATCCGATGTGAGCCTATAGTCGGCAACCATATTCAGCACCTCTGGCATTCGTACGTATCGTTACAGTAATGTCAATGGATCTAACTAGTGCAAAGAAAACACTCTTCACACGGCAGTGTTGAAACCTAGTACGATGAGTTCCATTAATTCATGCTGCTGCGGATATACTACAGCCCATGGAGTCAGGTGAACAACTGAAACCAGAATTCGTCCAAACAGGGTCGCCGACCCCCCCCCCCAATGCATTTTTTTAAATATACAAATCAATGTTTGAAGTGAAAAGCGAAACTGTTCGGTATCGATGTTCCTGTGCCTATAAGAGCCATTTGTTGATAGGAGAACTTGTGCACACACGTACTGTGCATTCCACTATACGTTTGCAAATACTACAAAAGTATATCATATTGCGCTGCCCTTTGTTTGCACGTGTGTTAGATTCGTGTGACTTGATCAAACGACGGTATCTCAGATCAAGCTGCCTCCGACCACAGAATTACCATTGGTTGGATGTTTCCAGGGGTACTGAAATATACTTGCGAAGTTTAAAACAATGGTTATTAAACTTTTCAACCTGAATGAATATATCCTAATTCTCAAAATATACGGCATCCATTCTAATTATCAAATATTTATTAACAACGTACACATATATCCTTAGGTTGATGAAAAGCATTTCCTGTTTAATCTCTAAAGCAGAGTTCCCGGTTATCTAGCCCACGGCGTTAACACTCGGGGTACTACAGTAGATTTACCTTTTCGTGGCCTGGAGGATTCATATAAATAGACAGAAAGAAAATTTTGATAATATACTATATTGCAAATGAGTAATGTAAGAATAACGTCATTGCTGGATGATGCATGTGTAAGTAGACAGACGGGCATGATCCCTTCTAACATTCACATTAAAAATAAAATGAGAACAAATGTTCTAATTTTTTTTTCAAAAATAAAAATTACTGTATATATGAAATATACGCTCACTTATCTATGATGGATGCTGCGTATATATTTTATAATACTGAGATACGATACCTGACTGAAAGCTAATGTGTCTCACAAACAATATCGATACATGCAGGTGTCAATAAAACGCTAGTTATAAAAACTGTTTATTCGTTAGGTACAGCCTGGAAAACTGAAATGAACCTTTGCCCTTCATTGATAGGGGCTTATCAAATGCAGTAGTTAAAACAATATCGAAATGAAACAAAAATAAAACTACCTTATTAGATTGGCTTACTCGCAAGCAATGATTAATGACAATACAATTTGCAAAATCGCATTACAAAAAAAGAGGGATAAACACATGCATCATAATATATATTAAAAAATTCACAATACAAGTAGTGTAAAAATAAATTAAATAACCTCAAAAACCATATAATACTGAAAATGCAGAACACCATTCAGAGACAAAAATCGTTAAGCACAAGTAACCTGTTTGATGTCTACAGAAGGATATCATTAGCCCACCCATGTGATACTAATATGCTACTCGTTTACGATCTTTCGTTAGGGAGATTCTCATTAAAAATAAATAAATCGCTTGACTCGCCAAAAGTGCTGTGTAACTTGTGGTAACTTCCATGATACTAGATCGGCAGAAGAAAGCCCATTATAAGTTCAATTTAAAAAAGTCGCCGACTTTTTTCTTCTTCCCCCGCCTGCTATTAGCGAGTGCAGGTGACTAGTAGTTTTTTTTTTTTTACTTCAGGAAACTCGGAATTTTAACCCCACTAACTCAATCACCAAACCACTCAACTCGCACTTAACACGATAATACAAGTTAACAGGTTATCTGTCATACTCCTGTCACAGGTTGGTTTGTTGTTTTGGGTTTATGGCAGAAGCAACTAAGGCCATGAGGCTAGCATATTATATCTGTGAATTGGCTTCTGTCCACTGTTTTGACTGCTGTTTGGATTCTGGTGTGTAATGGTAAATCCAAGTCTCATCCATAGTTCTTCTGGCCGGTTTGACAGTTCTGCGACAAACTCAAGTTTCCAGTTGGAAAAACCCTTCCACCTTGCCATCAGTAACTTTACAAAACAATGATAGAAAAATTATTAGAAGTTTTTTTAATAGGTGGAATAAGGAATTTTCTTATAATTTCGTTATTGCTTGATATTTTTGTACTTATTTTTACATGGCATAGAAACCAACTCAAGAGACCAAACATAGTACTTCTGAAGCAATTACAGGCCTCAATAAATGGAATAAAGATCACATGCCAGATGATGAAATTCATCTCCCAACTAAAAAACAATCACAAACATCCATTCCTGCAGCAGGAATTGAACTCAGAACCTGCTTGGAGAGCAGATATGTTAACCACTTGTTCAACCATGCCAGCAAAGCATAATTTTTTTTATTATTCATTATTATTTAATGTCTTTTATTAAATTATTTTAGAATTTAATAAATTAATAATACTGAAATTATTTTTGAGTAAGTTTTATTAAAAATTAATACATCTGGTTTGATACATTTGATCCATTGTACTTATCTTTTGATCTTAAACTAAATAACCTACTGACTAAGTTAACTTAGTTACTTGCTAGCAAAACTTACTCAGACCTAGTAATACAAAATTAGAGTGTCTATGGTTAACTTAGTCAGTAGGTTTTATGTAAGATGTCAGGAATGAGATCCACAGGAAGAACAAGGTCTAGGTAGACCGATTCAGTCAGAAGCCTTAGAAGTTCAGTTCAGCCTCAGAAGCACAAAATGTAAGATATGACAATATTGGAGTGCTCACAAGTAACAGACTAATTTGGAGAAAAACTGTTCAGAGGAGATTAATAATAATAAACTTAATCATGTAGTGCTGTCATAGTAACTTGAACACCCTGGAAGGTACATATCAGGAAATTGATGATGATGGTTAACTTACTCCTGTAAAGCATCACTACTTTAAAATAAAAGTATTATAAACAGACACAAAAAAAACTGAACATTATGATATGTTGTAGTAAAAGACATATGTCAATACACCACAACAGTTTAAGATCTACATAAAAATAAATGTTAATACAGTATCTCCAAAGATATGAAAAGGAAACACACAGCACCATCAGCTCCCTAATCAAGTATTGGTTCTGCAGTGGTCAGTTATTCTCAAGTAAATTACAAATCAACATTTATTTATCCTTATACTAAACTGACTGCTTGATTAACAATTAATACGACTGACAAGAAAACGCAGAGCAAGTTGATGTAAAGCATGGCCCCTTCTGGATCTTTCTAGTTAGAACTGATAGAAATAAAATCAGAAATAAAAAATAAGACATTGGAATATCTTTTATTACAATGAAATGCACTTATTTTTGATATTCATTATATTTTGTGTAACTGAGCTTATGATAAATCAACTTGCAGGATTTTTTGTGTGGGAAGTTGAAATTTGGTTCCTAAATGAGGTATTCTTTTTTTTTTTTTTTTTTTCCCCATCATAATCTCTATACGGATTTCATAGCTTAAATGTTCAATTATTTTTATAGCGTAAACTTTTTATTGCTTTAATATAAATTATTAGTTAAAATAGACAAATACCATGCATTTTCATGAAATAGTAACACCACATCTCACTAGGGTCAGTTGAAGGATTCAGGGTAGTACTTGTGCATACAAGCGGTGAACAAAAATAAATCACCAAGTGTCCATAGAGTAGAGAGGACAATTTATACAAAAATGGAAAGAAAGCTGAACATGAGAATTAAAGAATTTCCCTTCTGAGTTTTTGGGTAATATTTAAGCACTGTGAAAAGACTAACAAAAATGATGGTAGACAAATTTTAAACTTTTTTGGAAGAGAACAAACTACATGCTAAATAGAGATTGTCAGGATCCGATTTTCACTTTAGGACAAATATTTGAGAAACATATTTACCATTTGTATATCTGGAAAAGGCATAATAACAAGGAGCCATGAGAAAAAAAATTGTTCAAAATGATACAGAGTTTTTTGATACACAGTTTAATCACAAATGTTAACTAGAATAATACATAATATTATTATTATTAGTATGTGACACCTCCAGGGAGTCCAAAGACTCATCGAGGGAGAGTGTGCCAACAGCATCGAACGATTGATTCCCTTCCATCTACCAACTGCACTCAAACTTCCTTAACTTTATGCTGAGCCATTAGTAGCAGAAGCTCTACCAATCGACCAACCTTTGAATTTAAATTGTACAACAAACAGACTGAAGGATACTTGATGATGTAAGGAATAAGCACACACTATTTCCATTCTTCAACTATATGGATCACATTATGAAGAAAGTGAATTGACAACAAACATGATAAAATTAAAGATATTCAAATTCCGAAATGGACACCCAGCTATTAAGCAACCACCAGAATGGATTCCATCGCTGCCAATCAACAGTAGATCTACTTTCACATACGAGGGTGGTATGAAAAGTTCTCGCCTCATAAATGGCAACACTATCGGCAAGATTTTTTTTTTCTAAGTTGGTACATCTGTCATAAGCATCCATGTGAAATTGCAAGTCATTCTATCAAGTAGTTTGTTTTATACAGCTGTCTGAAGCAAAAGTGTTGTCTGTATCCCTTGAAATGGATAAAATTGAGTATCATGCAGTTATAAAATTCTTTGTAAAAAAAGGTTAAATGCCAAAAGAAATTCATTCGAAGTTCATAAAAGTTTATGGGCGCCCTTCTCCTTTGTTTTTGACACTTAAGAAATGGGCTGTCAAGTTTAAACGTGGCTGTACATGCCTTGAGGATGATCCATGCGAAGGACGTCCAAAAAGTGTAACAACACTAGAAATCATTGATCAAGTGCACGATATGGTATTGGATGACTGGCAAGTGAAAGCACATGAGATTGCTGAAACTATAAGCATTTCAAAAGAATGTGTAGGATATATTTTGCATGAAGAACTGCAAATGAAAAAGCTTTGTGCAAGATGGTGCGTTTGCTTGCTCACAGCAGATCAAAAACGCACTTGCATGAAAATCTCTGAACAGTCCTCGGAGTGTTTTAACAAGAATAAAACTTTTTTGCATCGATTTATTACTATGGATGAGACTTGGATTCACCATTACACACCAGAATCCAAACAGCAGTCAAAACAGTGGACAGAAGCCGGTTGTTCAGTGCGAAAGAAGACAAAGTCGGTTCCATCAGCAGGAAAGGTCATGGCATCAGTGTTTTGGGATACTAAAGGCATTTTGTTTTTTAATTATCTTGAAAAGGGTAAAACAATAACTGGGGAATATTATTCCGATCTTTTAATCAGACTAGATGAAACAATTCGTGAGAAAAGACCCCCGGTTTGCAGAAGAAAAAAATCATCTTTCATCAGGATAATGCACCTGCCCACAAAGGTGTTTTGGCAATGGGAAAATTAAGGGAAGTGCACTATGAATTGTTGGAACATCCACCCCCATTTCTCAGATTTGGCTCCCTGACTTCTATCTCTTCCCAAAACTAAAACTCTTCCTCGCTGGTCAGCGTTTTTCTTCAAATCAAGAGGTGATTACAGCTGTAGAGGGGGATTTTGCAGATCTTACTGAGAACCACTACAGGGATGGGATAATGGTGCTAAAGCATTGCTGGAATAAATGCATTAGTCTTAAGGGAGATTATGTTGAAAAATGAAAATAATTTTGAAATTCTAAATTTGTTTTTTCATTGTTAGGCGAGAACTTTTCAGACCACTCTTGTATCATCCATTTCTGGACAAATGCCATGCCGAAATTTGGCGAATCTCAAGTATTTGCACTTGATATCTCTAAAGCTTTTGACTGGACCTGGTACAAAGGCTTACTAAATAAACTCCTATAATTTAGACTGTCTCAGGACTTCTGAAATTGGATTGCCAGCTTTCTCTCTGCACATACACTATGTGTGATGGCAGATGGTTCCTTATCCTCTCACCAACTAATGCTGAAGTTCCACAAGGTCCTGTCCTCTCACCAACTCTCTTCCTTCTGTATATCAATGACCTACTTCAGTTGACCTCCAATCCGATACACAGTTTTACAGATGACAGCACAGTGCACATTTACAGATGACAGCTTCTCCCTTTCATTTGACAAACTTTACTCTACACAACTCACTTCAACCTACAGAACATCAACCACCACTGCCCTCAATTCTGATCCCCAAACCATCTTCCAAAATTCTGATCCCCAAACCATCTTCTAGTAAAACCCTGTTCTGCCTTATTTCTCACAAAAAAAGAACCATTTTCTCCCAGTATTACTTTTGACAAATTTCCAGCAAGATGAGATTTCTCTTCTTGGAATTACCCTAACACCAAGCCTCTCCTGGCATAAACACATCACAGCCATTGCATCCTCAGCTTCCAAAATACTAGGATTTCTCTTTTCCTCAAAACGTTACTTCACCTCTAAACAACTGTTAACCTTTGATGTAATTACATCTGGAACATCGTATACTAATCTGGGTGTCTCGGTTTCTTGTGAATAATGAAGTGGTGTAGAGGATCCAGAGATGAATGACCAATGAGAAGTCTATGGAATGCTTCTTATGAGGACAAACTGAAAATTCATGGGTTACAAATAGTAGTTAAGAGGCAGAAAAGAGTATATATGATAAAAACATTTTTCTTAAGTTATAAAAGTTCTTATAATTCATGCAAAAAGAAATTTTTCATTATATAAAAAGGGAGAGAACAAGTCAATCCTGAAAACTGTCCAAGTGTGATTAACAAGACCATGACGACTACATTTCTTGCTTGGAGAGTGGTGAAAGAATGCAATGTGGCCATACTGACTCATCAATGAATTTAAGGAGACCTATGATAGGTATTATATGTATAACAGTTAGAATGGGCCTTCTGCAATTAGTCTTTAGATGCCACAGAGATGCCTGTGTAATAATAATAATAATGGCTCTCCCCAAATATGTGATGTTTCATACAGCTAAATTATTTGTTGTGTTTAATGGGTGTAATTCTTCAGTGCAGATATCAGCTCATAAAGGAGCTCTCCTTCAAAGTTATATTTGCTTCTATGAAGCAAAGTGGCTTGTTTCCAGTGTATTCTGTCATGAGCGGCCATGGCACTGATAGCAAGACTTAAATATCAGGATTATAGAACACGGTATTACATCTAGTTCCACTATGGCTGACTTATCTGTCATCATCATCAAATTCCTGCCATGTACCCTCAAGGGGTGTACAGGATATGATAGTACTACATGAAAAAAATTACATCATTATTAATTCCCTATCTACAATTTTCCTCCAAATCAGTCTGTTACTTGTCAAGACTCCAACATTATCAGATCTTATATTTCTATCGTCTAAAGCACTTTGTACCGTATCAATCCACCTATATCTTGGTCTTCTTCTGGGTCGTTTTGCTGCCAACCTGGCAGAGAATGCTTGTTTTGCTAATCTTTCCTTGCCCATTCTGTTTAAAGTGACCATACCACCTGAGATTAGCTCTGCTAACACATTCCTGGATGCTGACAATGTCAAGTTCTTTCCTAATATCCTCGTTTTTAATATGATATTGCCATTGATGCCATCTGTTCACACCTATAATCTTTCTCAGGACTCTCATATCTGTGGTCTCTAGTCTTTGGTCAAGTGTTTTACTTCTGACCCAGCTCTCAGATCCATAAGTTAAAACTGGTTTGAACACTGTCTTGTATACAGCTAATTTAGTGTTCCAACTAATTTCTCTCTTATTCCATATGAATTTATTCAATTGACTTCCCACCATACCAGCTTCGCTGATTCTGTTGTCTATTTCTATATTTAATTTACCATCTTAAGTAAAAATCGTGCTAAATAGCTGAAATGTTTTACTTGTTCCACAGGTTCTCCATTCACAACACAGTTGACATTTTCAATGATTCTGCCTATTTTCATTGTCTTTGTCTTTTTATTGCTGACCTTCATACCGTATCGATTACAACAGCTATTCAATTTAGTCAGAGAATCTTGCAGACTTGTAGCAGATTTATTTAGAAGTATAACATCGTCTGCATAAAGCAAAGAGCTGACATTAACATCTCAAAATCTGATATCATGTTTAATACCACTTTCCTTCATAATGTGATCCATATAGATAATGAATAACAGAGGGGATAATGTACATCTTTGTCTCACACCAGATTTAACATTAAACCATCTTCCTGTACTTCCTTCAATTCTAACTGCTGACTTACAACTCAAATAAAGACTAAGTATTGCTTGATATAATGCCCCATTGACACCATATAACTGCAGCGTATTGAATAGCTTCTCTCTTGGCACCTTGTCATATGCCTTTTACAAATCGACAAAACTTAAATACAGATCTTTGTTATATTTCCATGCTTTCTCGACTGTTTGTCATAAAGTGGAGATCTGATCCTGACAGCCTCTATTTGGCCTGAATCCAGCTTGTTCTTCACCCAGCTTTTCTTCCACAATTCTTCTCAATCGTTTCTCGAGTATACTTGCATTGATCTTGCCAGGAACACTCAGTAGGGAAATACCTCTGTAATTCTCACATGCAGTTTTATTTCCCTTTTTATATATGGGTACTATGAGAGCTCTACTCCAATCATCAGGAATTCGTCCCTCTGTCCAGGCTTTCTGAACTATGCAGTGCAGCCACTGTAAGACTCTTATACCACCATACTTCAGCATTTCTGGTTGAATATCATCTACTCCTGCTGCCTTTCCACATTTCAAGCCTTTGATGGCTTTTTCTACTTCAAGTATGGATATGTATTCCTGACTGCATGCCTGGTCAGTGTTTTTTTACCACTGTGCTGTCATCACTGCTTATTTCACTTAGCAGTTTTTCAAAGTAATTACTCCATACTTCAAAGATATCTTTTTCTCCCGTTTTTATGTCACCTTTATCATCTCTAATTCCTTTTACAGCACTCTTTCCTCCATTCTTAAGCTTCTTCAACAACCTCCAGAATATTTTGCCACCTTCTTGATATTTATTTTCTATATTCTTGCCAAAGTCCTCCCATGACTTTTGTTTAGCTAGTTTTACACAGTGTTTAGCATTCTTGCATTTGTCTCTATATTCTCTAAGAGCACAAGCTGACTTATTTGACAGGAACTTTTGATATGCTTTCTTCTTTTCCTTCACTGTCTCTTTAACTTCCTGTGTCCACCACAGGGTTCTGATTTTTTTATCCTTGCACACAACCTCACCACATGCCTCTCTGGCAGAATCAATTAATGTTTTCTTCAGAGTTTGCCACTGAATCTCCAAGGTTTGATTCCTGTTCTCAAACTCTTTCATTTTTTCTCCAATAATCTTTGTGTATTTTAGTCTACAGTTCACATCTGAGAGCTGCTCAACTTTTATTTGCTTTAAAACTTTCTTACATGTTATTCTTTTCAATATTAAATTCAATTTTATCCTGCTGAAGACTACATAGTGATCACTTCCAATTTCAAATCCTCTGTACACTCTGGTGTCCTGCACCAGGGAGAAAACATCACTATCAACAATAACATAGTCAATGAGACTTTTCTTATTCCTAGCCTCTTCTCTCCATGTGAATTTGTGCACATTTTTATGTTGGAACATGGTGTTAGTAATAACCAGTCCATGTCCTGAGCAGAAATCCAACAGATATTTGCCATTATTATTAGCTTTGCTCTTTTCTCCAAATTTTCCCAAAATATTTTTGTATGTCTCACAATCATTTCCTACTCTGCTATTTGGATCCCCAACAAGGACCAACTTTTCATTTTTCATTGTGTCAGTTGCTTTTTCTAAAGCCTCAAAAAACTCCTCCACTGCTACCTTAGTAAAACCTTCTGTGGGACCATAGGCACAAATAAGTCTCATTGTCCAGTTCCCCATTCTCATATTTGCCCACATTACTCTACTTGAGACTGACTGCCATTCAAGAAGATTAGCCTCGTATTTTGTGTTGAATACTATGGCTACTCCTTCTTTTCCTTGATTGTCATTGCCTGAATATAACATTTTGTATTTATTGCTGAGAAAGATCTCACCAGTTTTGGTCTTTTTTGTTTCAGTCACCCCTATTATGTCGATCTGGTACTTATCTAATTCCTCAGCTAGCTCCATTTCTTTGCCATTCAGGCTTCTTACGTTGATAGTACCGATCTTTAACTCTGGTGATGTTGAGTTGGGGTTTGTTTTCAGATTTGTTCCAGTAGCTGACTTTTCGCTGTTCGCCCTGGTTCCCTGGCGAAAACAACGGGGGCCTTGTTTAACCGGGCGACGCCCCAGCCGGTATGAAATTCTGTCATGTTGTACCATCATTTTTTATTTTGGTTTAACCAATAAGAATACAATTTGGTCGGCTAAATCCCAAATTGCCAGCCCATCCTCGTTCGTTCAGTATCCAAGTAGATACCCAACAGGGTGCACCACAAGAAGGTGAGGATTGGACATTAGGTCAGAAACCCTGGTCGGTTCTCTGCATTCCTTTAAAGGCTATAGAGCCTAGAAAACTCCCTGAAGAAGATCTAAAATTTAGAAGTTGATCCTTGGGAAAGTATGAGGTGTGATAATTTAATCCCAGAACGGCCACGTAGCGTCGTCCCTGTGGTGATATGATTGCAGTCACGTGAGTAATCATCTTTGTATGTTTTATATAATGCGTGCATAAACCTTAAGCCGATAGAGCCATTTCCTATTTGGCTATTGCAGAAACAACAGAAATCTGCATGTAAACTTTGGCATAAAAATGTGTGATCAAAATTTGGAGCAGTGTATTAACATCAAATTTTCTATAAAAATCGGCAAAACTGCTACTGAAACATTGGAGCTGTTGAAAGTGGTATATGGTGTGGATGCTCTGAAAAAGTCAAGCATCTTTGAGTGGCATAAGAGATTCAAAGGTGGACGAGAAGATATGAATAAAAGTCCCAGAAGTGGGCAGCCAAAAATAAAAATGATGGATGCAAATGTGAACAGAGTGCAAGATTTGGTGTGGTCTGACAGATGATTAAGTGTGCGATTAATGCCTAATGAAATGCAAATGAATCGAGAAACAGCAAATAAGATTTGTTAGAGCATTAGATTCCAGTGATAGTAGTCTGGAAGATTAAATAATAGAAAAGACTCAGGAGAAATAGTAAAATACAGGAAGAAATTATAGGAAAAGTGGAAGAATGAAAAGAGCTAGTATACTATCACCAGAAAGTACCCTTCAATACAAATGTCTCACAGTGAGGGAGGGGGAAGGGTTGTGAGATGAGAGTCCATAGATGTAGGTTACTTATTTGTAAATTTTTATTTGCCAAATTAAGTAGCTGAGTTCATGGTAAACTGAAACAGGATAGAGATACTGGGAGAAAATTAAGCATGATTTTTTTTTTATATTGATCCACACATAGAAGCTGCAGACAAGCAGCTTCTCATATGCAGAACCCCATAGTATATATTGGTGCCATGTATATGAGAAGGAGCAGGAACTTATATTTTTCTTAAAAAGCTGGACATTTTAGCTACTCTGTGAGTAAGGCTGTTCCAGAAAACAGATTGAGAACAAAAGAATAAGAGAAGCAGGTTCAGTGGGTCTGCTGGAAAGATGCTGTTCTGTTTGCGATTTGACAGATGTAGCAGAAAGTGGGGACGTGATGGATGTCAGTTCATAAGAACAACACCTAGGGAAGTACCTAAAGAAAAATGAAACTTAAATAGACTAAGTTGAAGTGATTCAGTCAGAGAGGGACTACTGATCAGTAAGAATACCCTACTGTGCACAAGATCAAGAATTTTTATTAAGACCCTTAGTACACTGCCTCAAACATAAGAACTGCATTCTAAGGTTGGGCAGATTCAAGATCTGTAGTAAGTAAATAGATGGGTGTGTGTAAAGTATACTCTTGAGCAGAAAAGGAAGGTAAGTGTTTTAAAGGCTGATGAAGCAAGTGATATGTTTATTAGGAATGACTACAGACAAATATCAGTCTGAGAATAGAGAATCTAATCTTTTCAGATGCTTTTTTGTATTATCAAAGTTAAGGGAAGGTGAAATGAGATTTTTTTGTCATTAAAAAAGC